>NW_019384393.1:90187-116136 GCF_000671375.1 Centruroides sculpturatus | reverse complement strand
TTAGGGCGTCGTACTCGTAGCGCCATCTGTTGGACATAAAAGCCTTAACCTAGATTATATATTTTAATTTATATGAATGTTTAACAGAATAATATACAGCCTATGTCCACCCTGAGGTTCCATTCTAAATATTGGTGAAAGAATTTTTGAAATCGGATGAGTAGTTTCGGAGATTACCTGCTGCAAACAAACTTACATACATACTTACAAACATTACCTCTTTATAATATTAGTATAGATTTATAGATTACTACAAATTATTTAAGTCTTAAGAAACTTAAACGAGTCAGATTTACTTGCAAGTAACTAGATGAACAATACTGAATTAATATAATACAAACCAAGGTGAAATAGAGAAGGAATCTCTAGTTACATAGAAATTTTAAAATTGGAAATAATATTGAATTCACTCTAAAACATAAATAATGAATTAATATATATAAAACAGATTTATATGTTCTTCACTTTCCACAGATGCTTATCATATTCAATCAAATTTTCTTTATATCTTTAATTTATTCATATTTTTGCTTGTTTAATCAACATCTGTGAAACTTCACTTTTTTCACTGTTTTGTATGTATTAATTCAATATTTATATTTTAGAATAAATATCAACGTTATTGCCCATGCTTTTTTTTATTTCTATGTAACTAGAGATTCCTTTACTATTTGTCATTTTCATCTTCAATTTCAGATTGAATAGGATTTATTTCTTTCTATTCTCTAAAACATGCATTCACTACACAAAATTGAAGACAAATTTATAATAGTATCAATTTATTTTAATTAGTACTGAGAAATAAAACAAATTTGTTTTAAAAAGTATTATATCCTGTATATATACATTACATACATACAAGAAAGACATCGGCCATACACAAAGTGTTTAGCCAGGAAGGGAAAGGGGAGGGGAAAAGGAGGGAGAGGAGATAGACAGTAGACAAAGGTAGGATCCCTCTGAATGGCATACATATGGCTACAGTATCCTCTATGTTTGATGTTGGCATGCAGTTTTTATGCTGCAAGGCTGTAGTTCCCCAAAGGGTCTAAAAGTACACCTGAGTGTAGTGAATACCAATAATTGAGTGCTGCCATGAATAGCTAAGTGTAGAAGTTAGTGCCAAGTGGTTGTTAGTAGGAAGACTTATATCTACTTAATCCTAATAAAACTGAACGTGATTGCAAATTTTAATACTACTTAACAGCTAGACAGACAGTGAGAAAAGGAAACACACACAATGACAAACTAGACGAGATGAACAGACCAAGAGACAAACAGGCAAGACCCCAATTTATTTTTTTGGTTTTATTATTTATTTATTTATTTTATTTTTTAAACATTAACTTACTCACTAACTAAACTAACCTACCATAACCTAGTATGAACCTANATGTAAATCCACCTGAGTGTGATGTCTGATCTGTTGTAGTAAAATTGTTTTATCTGTGATTATGGCTCTGTCATAGTACATTTTGTATGTGTTGTTTTCCAATAGTGTCTGTGAAACGTATTTGTAGTATGGTTCGTGGATGTCTAATAATTTGAGTTTGTTTGCAAGCAATATTTGCTACTTGATTATGTCTATGTAAATAATCTGTCTGTGCCAAGAGCATGCAACCAGAAGTGATGTGTTGCATAGTTCCTGGCATGATGTGACATTTTCGGCATGTGTCATTTGAGTGTTATATCTTTCAGTACATGTTTTCTGTAATTTTTAGTATTTATGACCTGATCCTGTATGGCAATCATAAACCTTTCTGTCTCCCCAAAGAGGCATCTCCAAGCTAACAAGCTATTTGAGCAGTTTTGTCAACAAAATCCTGGGCTGGGTCATAGGGGTGTCTGCCATAGAGTGCCTTTTGAATCCACTGAACCCAAAGATTGCTTAATTTAATGGTGTCTGTGCTATTTATGTGTTCTGTCTTGTCCATATGATGCAAATGTAAGTTTAATGGTTTGTTATTTGAGTCTGCTAGAGTTATTGCTTTATGTTTTTTGTAGAAAAACTCTTGCAGTGTCTGTATTTGTTTGTAGTGAAGGTTTACTATGTCAATCAGGCCATGTCCACCATCTTTACATGGAAGGGTTAATCTATTTACGGCAGATTTAGGATGATGTTTATGCTTAGTAAGTGTTGTTCTTGTTTTCCTTTGGAGTTGCTTAAGATCTGTGTGAGTCCAATGTATAACTCCAAAAGAAAATGGGAGTACTTGGATGATATATGTTTATTGCTTTAACTGTGTGTTTTATTTTGTTGTTGTTATTATTATTATCTCAAAATTTATGGTAAACTTTCTTAAGTGCATTTTTTTACATATATGTCTGAAGAACACATTATACTTGTATTTTTTATTTGAAAACATTAGTTATGAAAGTTTTTTGCTGCTTTAAAAAGTTGAATGAGACTTAGTATATTTTTTATATTTTGAGAAAGAAATAAACTTTTCTTTAGGGCTATATACATAATAAAATCAATTAAAAATTCATTTTAATTAAAATACAGTCTTACGTTTACAAGCAAATTTATTTTCTTCTGATATTTGATAACCTTCCATACAAGTGCAATAGTATGATCCAGGAGAATTACTACAATTATGTTGACATCCACCATTCAGATTACTGCATTCATTTTTATCTAAATAAAATTTATTATTTGAAATTAAACTTTAAGATATTTATTCTAACATAAATTTAATTTTATGTAAAATAATTAATTATTAATACCAATACAACTTTTTTCATTTTCTGACAGTAAATATCCATTATAACAGCTGCATAAAATCTTATTATTATGTAATGTTGTGCATATTTGTTCACATCCTCCATTGTTAACTTCACACTTTTTCATTTCTGAATAAAAATAGAAAAAAACACAAATTTCAAACAGTACCTTTTTAATTTAAAAAAGGTACTATTTGAAATTTAAATAATAATAATAAAAATAATAATCAATAAATATATTTTTCCTTCTCACTAGTTTATAAATTTAGTAATATATTAACACTTTGTTAGTTACTAAACTTTATTTATGGATTAATTATTTTAAATACATTAAAAACTGAAATATTAATAGGTAAATACAATTACAGTCAACTTGCATTAATGTGAATTGTTATGGGAATAGTAGTTAAGTTTGTCTATCGAAAATTTGTATTAACGATTTTCAGGATCAAGATTAAGGTTGTAAAATTTAGAGAGTTAAGGCTTAATAAGCAATTGAAATCTCTGAATTAAAATATTTTGAATTAATTTACTAAATAAAGTTAAATTTATTTATAAAAACAATTTAATGTTCTAAATAATTTTCAAATCAACTAAATGAGGAGGAGATTAGTACTTGCTGTTTAAGTATGGAGCAGTATATTAGAGTGGTTAAACAAAATAAGGTTAAAAGAAATCTGTGATTTTTTTCTACTGAAGATTGTTTAAAAAAGTAGAAAATATTTTTTGCTGACAAAAGAGTAAAAAAAGAGCTAAATTTGGTGCAAAGTAGCCAAACTTGGCATTACTTTGTGCACTCCCTGATATGCAAATGAGCATTATGTTTACATGGGATTATATTCATTGAAAGTGGTGAGAATATCTAAACTTAACCCCTATTTTATAAGTACAGTAGAAATGTCCACTAAAACCAGATAGTTGATTTACTCTACAATTGAAGGTCAAATCTATCTTTGCTTACTAGGAGAAGAAAATCTTTTCTACTCAAAATGGAACATTTAGTACACTACCACTTTTTATTGTTCATGTTGAAAAGTGTAAAAAGCAACCATTGAAATAGGATTATTTCTTAGGAGTTGAAAAGGTAATTTACAGTTTGGTTTAATGAATTCTGATAAAATTTTTGTTCACTTTATTGTATGAAAATTAATACTGTGGCAAAATTTGCTTTATTGAGTCATTTGTTCATTTTAAGGCAAGTTGACTGTATTATGTCTAGGATAAAATTACAAAATTTCTTACTTTCACAAGATCGTCCATCCGAACTTAATATTTCCCCAGAAATGCAAGAACATTTAAAGGAACCAGGATAATTTGTACATTGTCGTTTACAGCCACCATTATTTATTGTGCATTCATTTATATCTTTATAAAAAATATTCTTAAATTAGCTATCAACCAGAATAACCATCAAATAAGTATATTCAATAAATGAAAAAGTTATTTTTCCTCTTTGAAAGAACAATATAATAAAAAGAAATAAACAAAAATTTACTTGAAATATCCAATATACAGTGTACTGTACATCATTTAAAAACTTAAGGACTGTCTCCTATTCAGAAGAATATTAATTACATTTCTAAGTAATATAACAATTTTTTGTTAAGCTAAAAGGAAATTAATGATTAAAGTAAGTTTTGAAATGAAAAATGATGCAAACAGTAATGTTAGAATATAAACAATTTAAATAATTCTGAAAAGCATTTTAACCAAATTATATCTTTATTTATTTTGTTTTTTAGTGTAGTTTTTCATGAGGTTTGTACAGTACATTATATATATAAACAATTTAGTACTCAAAATTTCAGATTAATTTCATTATAAATCTACAGATAAATTAAAAATAAAAAAAAGTATATAATTATTAAATTTTTCTAATTAGTATTATTTGAACCACTTATTTTGAAAGTGGGGCAAATCTAATTTTGAAAAAAAATAAAGATCATGATAACAATAAATAAAATTTAATATGATCTTTATATTTGTAAACAATCTATAGTCAATATAATTCAAAATTCTTAATATTTTAGTAATGAATGTTCTGATGATTAATAGTATTACAAATATTTTACTGTATAATTTAGCAATACTGGCAATATTGTGAAAACCTAAAAGCTATGTAATATTTGGATATTTTTCCCTCAATTCAAATAGCATACATATAGAGGTGTAAAAGTCATTTAAAATTTTCAATTTATCACAACAAGGAAGATCAAGTAATTTCAGAAATATAAAATTTTCTTCTTTGCATAAAGAACTAGGCCAATTACATCTTAAAAATATAAGGACATGATGGATTTATTTCATATATGTCTATATCTCTTGCTTATCATGAATATTTTAAAATGCTAAACCCTAAATAAAACTGAAAATATAAATATAAAGCAATAAATATATAATTATATGATATAGATTAAAATATATGATTTTAATGTTTTACTTTCATTTTTCATCAAATGAATAAATATTTAAACAAGATATTATGATATTTTGTTGTTGTTATTAAAATATAGAGCTGATTGAACTGAAATATTAGCCATTTAAATAACATTTACAATAATTCATTAATTTTAAAGTGAGATAAGTCCATTTAGGTATTACAAAATCTTCAGTTTCTTCAGCCAATATCAATGAACACTTCTAGATAATAAATTGACATTGTCTAACATCATAAAATATGTAACAGTTGTCTATTAGCACTTACTAATTCTTTTAAAAATCTATTGAAATGTAAATCCTTAAATATCTCAAAACAAAGAAAAATGGACTTGCCCACATTTCAAAATAAATGGCTCATTTTAATATTTTAACATATCAAACTAAATTACATTTAAAATTACTAATTTTAAATTTTTCAGATTTGAAATACTTAAAATCAAATCATTTAATTATTTTATTATTGTGAATTATTATGAAGTATTTTTATTCATGCTTGTATATTTTTATCTTTACTTTTCTAAAAAATTATTATTGTTATTAATGCTGGCAACAAAACCAGTTTTTCATAAAAAATGATTAACTGATTTTCAGTAAATCATGGTTTTAGAAAAAACTAAAAACTAGTTTTGAAACAGGCAATGAAATTGGTATCAATGTGTTTACTTGTTATTTTTTCACTTTTAATTGATAGTAAAGTGCTTGGATTTAAGATAATTTCACATAATTGATATTCTACTAGAAAATTTGTGTAACATTAGAATTTGTACTGTACATGAAAGCAATTTATCATCCTTGACTTTTTAAAAATAATGCCATGCACTACACACGTTTAAAATTTAATGCTGTATTCAGAATTCCATTAAAGAAATACTGACTTCTTTTGGCAGGAATAATACATATGATACAGGCTTATTCATGAATCTTGGATAATATTTACTGTAGTACTTTATTAATATTAATAAAATATGATAATAAAACATTAATTCTATTGAATTAAAACTGGTTTTGAATCAGTTTGGCATCTTATATTTAAAAACCAGTTTTGTTGAAAACCAGTTAACCAATTTCAAGAATTTCTGGTTTTTGTTACCACTAATTATTATGATTAATGAAAATTAATCTAGGATATGATCTAGATTATAAATTTCCATATTCTTGATTAAATTTCATTATATTAGTATTAATTTATAAATGGACTTTATTTATTTTAACTCTAAAAAATAAATATAATAAAAATATTTTTGTTAAAAGCAAACTTCTTACTTTACATATTATATATAATCACTCATATATATCTAAATTAATAATTTATTACTTTTCTGTACAATACCTAAGCATGTTTTTCCATCAGTATGAAGATAATAGCCAATTTTACATCTACAAAGATATGAACCATCTGTATTAATGCAAATCTGAGAACAATTATTATTTGAAGTCTCTTGACATTCATTTACATCTATAATATAAAAATTAAAGAGAAAATATATTAATTCATTATTTAATATAACTACAATTTTTCATTATATAAATATTTTTATTACCTAGGCAAGTAATTCCATCCGGTTGCAAACTAAAACCTAATTTACAGCTGCAATTATAAGCCCCTGGAGTATTATGACAAATGTGAGAACATTTATTAGTAAGTGGATTTTTACATTCATCTTCATCTGAAAACAAACATATATATTTTTTATATTTTATAATATTTATTACTTTATATATATATATATATATATAACTATTCAGGATACACTCAATGCATACAGGACAAATAAGCTTCTCACCCCAAATTCCACACCAGACACTTAANATTATATTAAAGTACAACAACTCTCCTTGGTATAATCATATCAAAAATAATAACTGTAATATTGATAGAAAAAATATTAAAATCCTTCACGTAGAGAAAAATATGTATAAAAGAAAATTTAAACAACATACTGAAATTATAAAACATAATGACAATAATTTAATAAATTATCCAGCGATTCCCAAACTTTTTTCATTAGTGTGAGGAGCTGGCCGGGGATACGGAGTTCGTAAAACTCGTGTACTGCTTACTCGGCAGCTAATCGTGAAAATAGCCCTCGTATTGTCTAAAAGGATGGTTTTTCTACCAAAGACATCGAGTGTGGAGGGACTTACAGTTATGAAGTAAAATAAAGGCGGAGAGAGACAATCGCGTGATCACCCTTCTCCTCGTCAGATTTCCAACACAAGTTAATGTTATTTTAACGCGGATTAACACGCGTAACCATGGAATTGGGAGTATGAGGAACGCAAGTAATTTGAATAAGCAGAGTAGTGAATATCAATCATCAAAAGAGCCATATTTGAAACAACAAAACGAAAATATTTAATAAAACAAAATATCAAAAGAATATACAAATGAAATGGATTAAGTAAATTAAAATCGCGATTAAGTAAATTAAACCTAACAATCCTATCTTAAATCTAACGCGTGAGAGAGAGTTTGCATCGATCTGAATCATATATATACTACCTTCAAAGTTCTTTCGAATATTTTCATGTATGAGAAGAGGGTCTTCTTAAATATGGAAAATCTTCATTTTTCTTCTGTGGTATTTTTTGTATGGATCACTTGTTCTATACTGCCCTATATCTTATGGAGAACTCTTCGAATTGCGGACTCATCGTATAACGGACTCTCTACATCGTATGGAGAACCGTTCGAATGGCTGACTCCTCGAATGTCGGGAAAAATCTCTTTTTATATCGGCCTCCTCAGATGGCCGAGTAAAGATGTGCAAAGGCCACACTTTTGACTCATCTCGTGAGTCGGCCGTAGGAAAACAATCAGCTTCCTTCCTAACTCCAGATTTCACATTAGCATACACCAGTGGCATTTCCAACTTCCCAACGAGCAACGCATGAGCCATTTTGAATTTTATTTTGGCTCGGTTCTCGGTTCCCCGAGTACGTACAAGTCTGGTTTTTTATACGCGCATGATTTGGGCACCTAATACTTTGTGCCAAATTGCAACTTTTGACATTTACTCCTTCATACCTCTAAGCTGGTAACACAGCAGGCAGTACGATTTTGTAAACAAGACATAGTCTTGTCAATAAAAAATTAATAAAAATAATTAATAAATAATGAAAAAATTACCGCTTGTAGACAAAATATGGAGAAGCTATCAATGCCTTTTTCCTTTCTAACAATAAAAAATACTTTTTATAAAAAAAAAAAAAAATACTTTATTTAAACAACGTGTGGGGATATTGTTGAGAGATAATAATAATAACTGTAACACAACCCACCATCAAAAGTCCGTAGCATAATCACTAATCACACATAATGGTATCCCCAATACCATTGACCGACTGTGCAACATTTATTGATCTGTTGCATTGTACAATCGACAGCATAAGTTTTCATTTATACTGTATTTTTCGCGTACCCCTAGGGGTACGCGAGTTATTTATCATACAAAAAAAAAACTGTAGATTTACAATGACTATAAGTCAATATTTTTCTTCTATGAACTTAAAGTTTAAAACAGTATTAAAATTATTTACAAAAAGAAAACTATGTTAAAATTGCACAAAATGAAATAGAAATCGTAACTTTAATTTAATGCCGATGATGATTGAAACATAATGTCAGTAAAATTGACGTCATCTTCAAATGATTCTAGGTCGATGGCCAATTTATTTTTTTGTAGATTATATCATTGACCAAAGAATATCATTTTAAATATATAAATGCTTTATTTAATGATCTTTTCTTGTGTTTTTCAAAAGGAGTAATTTAATCCTGAAACAGACGAAACTTCACTCCTCTTCGTAGTCGAAATCCTGCAAAAGTGAAAAATACACATTAACAAATCTTAACTTTAACTTTAATCCATATTCAATAGTTTTTGATATAAACAAATATAATACAGATTTGACGAAAGCAGTGAATCGAGGAAGTAATTCTAATTCCTTTTATGATGATGTTACATTACTCGAATTATTTTTTTTTATTAACTCAGAAAAATTTATTTAAGAAATAATCAATTCGCAGCCATTTTAAATAACACTTTTTAGACGAATCCGCATTGTTGTATTGGCTTGCACAGCTCAACAAAATGTATACAAGGCTTAAACAGCTCAACACTAAGAAAAAACAACAACTACCAACTGAAACTAAGAATGTAGTATATAAAATTCATTGTACTTGTAGAGATAATAAATATTATATAAGAGAAACTAAAAGGAAGTTATAAACCAGATTAAAAGAACATATAGCAGATCTAAAATACAATAGATTAAATTCTGCTTTTCATGATCATTGCACCCTGAACGATTGTAAAATAGATATAAAGAAAGTACAAATACTCCCTATATAACTGGACTGCTGTATGTTACTATGTATATAATTCGTCTCTGTAATCCAAAAAATTTTTGGTAGACGGACTCACAGCAAAACTTTCAGTTAGGAACTCACTTTTATTCTCTAACGAACAATTCACTAACGAACAATCCAAGCCAAAGAAGGGTTCTACTGTATTGCTAGGTGTTGGATTGTTCGTATACATTTTAAAGTGATATAATGCAAACACTTCAAGTGCTCTTTAAACTTGTACGATAATTTTAAGGTGTATTGATGAGAAACAATTGTTGGTGTTTAGATGTGTTGGTAGCCCATACACAATTTTGTTTTTAAGACACTGAGGAAGGGTTGGATGTATGTACCAACCTGAAATGCATATTTCATTTTTTAGAAAATAAAAGTGAGTTCCTAACTAAAAGTTTTGCTGTGAGTCCGTCTACCAAAAATTTTTTGGATTACAGAGACGAATTATATACATACAAATACTCCACGAAGAAAAAGAAACATATCATAGAAAGTTCAAAGAAACAGTAGAAATTATCAAAAGTAATATGTATATAAATAAAAATCTAAGTATTAAAATAAACGAAAACTGGCACAATATCTTATAAAATTAGGAATATTTTTGAAAAAGATTTTTTATGTAAAAAAATAATTTTCAAAAAATGTTGCCACAAGGTGGCCTACCCATCATGTGACTGTGTAGTAGACAGTGGGCAAGTTTAACTGGGGAAAAAAAGGGGGAGGAAAGGTCAGCGAAATACGTTTGTGAGGAAGGATTACTTTGAAAGACTAGTATGTAAATTTTAATTGTTAAATCAATTTAAACGTGATTGTAAGTGTATGGAAGAAATTTTAAAATTGTTTAAACTCATCAAAAAGGTATGTTTTTAAATAACATGACCTTATATGTTTGTTTGTTTATATCGTTGTAACTTGTAAACTTTTATTTTAGTTGGCTGAGGAGGGGCAAGAAATGCCTGAAATGTGTATAAACGAGAGGAACATGTATCAACTGAATAAAATTTAATTCTGTGATTTGCCAAGTGTCTGTATATATACAATAAATAATTTGTGTTTGAATTATAAAAAATTACTGGCATGGTTTCAAAAATACCAGGATTAATTCATTTAAAAAAATGCCACCAGGCAGACCTCATTCCACAAATAGATACACTCTGAATACTGTCCAATATATGAACATCCTAAACATGATGGTGGATGATAGCTTGATGACTTGCCATTGGCACAGCTACAGGAAGTTTGGTACCAGCATGGTGGTGTACCATCTCATTTCCAGATAGACATACATCAGTGCTTTGCAGAAGAATTTGGAAACTGCTGGATAGGACCAGAGCTGGCCCTACCATAGGGCGAACGAAGCAGCCACTCCAGGTGCTAAGTGCTATGGGGCACCTCAGTGGTAAAGAAAATTAAAGGGTATAAATTAGGAGCAACCAAGGGGAATGCCACAATAGGATCTTGCTCCATTATAAAACTTGTCTTGGGCCGGCACTGGATAGGACAACCTGTTCCTTGGCCATCATGTCTCCCAGATTTAATCCTTCTGGATTTTATTGCTGCTGAAGATGTCATTTTGAACTTGTTTTCTAACAAACTATAGCTCAGTATTTTTGTATCAATTCCTGCATTTTGTTTTTATTTTTTACAGCAGAGATTATTTGTATGTTATGCTAAATTGTCTTAAATTGAATCCCTTCAGTTATTTTAGCACTGTAACAAGTATGCACAACATGAATACTCTCATGAAATGCTTGAAAGCTTTTTTCTCCTCCTGGACAGATATTTAAGTAGACACCATATATATGAAAAAATAAAGAAGCACTAAATTTTAAAAACAGACTTTATATTATCTTACACAGATTAGGGACAATATGTAAAAAAATAATCATATATAAAAATTAAATTTACCAGTGCATGATTTTTTGTCCAATTCAAATTTATAACCAGGATTACAATCACAGTAATAAGAACCAAATGTGTTATGGCATTGTTGTGAACAATCATGCCTTACAAGGTCCTCACACTCATCTATATCTATAAAATAAATTTTAATTATTATTATATGATGACTAATTAATTAACCACAAAAATTGTCATTTATTTGAGGGTTGATTAATAAATAGTCTCCTACTGGAGTATTGTGTTTAATGCAAGGATAAAAACTTGTCATTGTCACCATTTGCTAGCCACAAGTATCTAATCTGTACATACATTATCTCAGTTCATTGTATTGTATCATTCCACATAAAAGTCAAGTTTAGACGTAAACTTGTCTTCCTCATTTCATACAATGCACCAATCTGTATTAATCGCACATTATTCTCCCCTCTTCCCAAAATTTACTTCATAAAAGTGGAGACTTTATTTATCAATTAACTCTCATAGCACACATATATTTAATATTGAGTAATAATTAATATTTTATTTACCTACACAAGTTCTACTATCATTTTCAAGTCGAAATCCACGTTTACAACTACAGAAATATGATCCTTGTGTATTAATGCATATTTGAGAACAATAATTAATAGTAGAATACTTGCATTCATTGATGTCTTGAATATTGATATGCATTTAAAATTAAAAAATTTTTAATATGTTAAATAGAAAATTTCAAATTTGCATTTTAATGTTACATTTTGAATAACTAGGAGAAAATTTCTTACCAGTGCAAGTTTTACCATCTGTTGAAAGTTCAAATCCAGAACTACATGAACAATAATATGATCCAAATGTATTATGACAATTTTGTGAACATTCACTTAAAGTAGTGTCACATTCATCAAAATCTAAAGATAGCAGAAAGACACATTTAAGAAAATGTAATAATAATATCTTTTCAAGAGATAAACAAATATTTTTGAATAATAATTGAATGAATATGAAATAAAAGAATACTATAGATNAAACAATCTATAGTCAATATAATTCAAAATTCTTAATATTTTAGTAATGAATGTTCTGATGATTAATAGTATTACAAATATTTTACTGTATAATTTAGCAATACTGGCAATATTGTGAAAACCTAAAAGTTATGTAATATTTGGATATTTTTCCCTCAATTCAAATAGCATACATATAGAGGTGTAAAAGTCATTTAAAATTTTCAATTTATCACAACAAGGAAGATCAAGTAATTTCAGAAATATAAAATTTTCTTCTTTGCATAAAGAACTAGGCCAATTACATCTTAAAAATATAAGGACATGATGGATTTATTTCATATATGTCTATATCTCTTGCTTATCATGAATATTTTAAAATGCTAAACCCTAAATAAAACTGAAAATATAAATATAAAGCAATAAATATATAATTATATGATATAGATTAAAATATATGATTTTAATGTTTTACTTTCATTTTTCATCAAATGAATAAATATTTAAACAAGATATTATGATATTTTGTTGTTGTTATTAAAATATAGAGCTGATTGAACTGAAATATTAGCCATTTAAATAACATTTACAATAATTCATTAATTTTAAAGTGAGATAAGTCCATTTAGGTATTACAAAATCTTCAGTTTCTTCAGCCAATATCAATGAACACTTCTAGATAATAAATTGACATTGTCTAACATCATAAAATATGTAACAGTTGTCTATTAGCACTTACTAATTCTTTTAAAAATCTATTGAAATGTAAATCCTTAAATATCTCAAAACAAAGAAAAATGGACTTGCCCACATTTCAAAATAAATGGCTCATTTTAATATTTTAACATATCAAACTAAATTACATTTAAAATTACTAATTTTAAATTTTTCAGATTTGAAATACTTAAAATCAAATCATTTAATTATTTTATTATTGTGAATTATTATGAAGTATTTTTATTCATGCTTGTATATTTTTATCTTTACTTTTCTAAAAAATTATTATTGTTATTAATGCTGGCAACAAAACCAGTTTTTCATAAAAAATGATTAACTGATTTTCAGTAAATCATGGTTTTAGAAAAAACTAAAAACTAGTTTTGAAACAGGCAATGAAATTGGTATCAATGTGTTTACTTGTTATTTTTTCACTTTTAATTGATAGTAAAGTGCTTGGATTTAAGATAATTTCACATAATTGATATTCTACTAGAAAATTTGTGTAACATTAGAATTTGTACTGTACATGAAAGCAATTTATCATCCTTGACTTTTTAAAAATAATGCCATGCACTACACACGTTTAAAATTTAATGCTGTATTCAGAATTCCATTAAAGAAATACTGACTTCTTTTGGCAGGAATAATACATATGATACAGGCTTATTCATGAATCTTGGATAATATTTACTGTAGTACTTTATTAATATTAATAAAATATGATAATAAAACATTAATTCTATTGAATTAAAACTGGTTTTGAATCAGTTTGGCATCTTACATTTAAAAACCAGTTTTGTTGAAAACCAGTTAACCAATTTCAAGAATTTCTGGTTTTTGTTACCACTAATTATTATGATTAATGAAAATTAATCTAGGATATGATCTAGATTATAAATTTCCATATTCTTGATTAAATTTCATTATATTAGTATTAATTTATAAATGGACTTTATTTATTTTAACTCTAAAAAATAAATATAATAAAAATATTTTTGTTAAAAGCAAACTTCTTACTTTACATATTATATATAATCACTCATATATATCTAAATTAATAATTTATTACTTTTCTGTACAATACCTAAGCATGTTTTTCCATCAGTATGAAGATAATAGCCAATTTTACATCTACAAAGATATGAACCATCTGTATTAATGCAAATCTGAGAACAATTATTATTTGAAGTCTCTTGACATTCATTTACATCTATAATATAAAAATTAAAGAGAAAATATATTAATTCATTATTTAATATAACTACAATTTTTCATTATATAAATATTTTTATTACCTAGGCAAGTAATTCCATCCGGTTGCAAACTAAAACCTAATTTACAGCTGCAATTATAAGCCCCTGGAGTATTATGACAAATGTGAGAACATTTATTAGTAAGTGGATTTTTACATTCATCTTCATCTGAAAACAAACATATATATTTTTTATATTTTATAATATTTATTACTTTATATATATATATATATATATAACTATTCAGGATACACTCAATGCATACAGGACAAATAAGCTTCTCACCCCAAATTCCACACCAGACACTTAAGATAAAACACACTTGCTGTCATATAAGTCAAGTGCATCCTGGAGCATGTGGTGCAAATTGTGACAGTTATATTCTATTCTAAGGAAACAATGCTTCATAAGCCCATAATAGAGAGTTTGCGGCCGCCGTTTTCAACGCGAAAACGTGTACGTTGGATGTTCAGCGCCGCTTTCCTATAAGTCTAGAAGTTTGACAATGGTGTTTGGATAGTCAGTGGAATCGTGCTCNAAGTTTATCGATTCTTGGCTGTTTACCATGAAGGACAACAATCACACTCACAACATTATTTATTGTTGATTATTTATTGATAACAGTCATTTCATATTTAGTTTTATATTTGAATAAAAAAAATCCAATGAGTGAGAAAAAGCAACCAAGCATTTTGCATTTCTTTCATAATACTTTGTGTCACCTTGAGTTGATTAATGTCCAAATTTCTCCACAGACCACCAAAATTTTCTTGCAGGCCATCAGTGGTCCATGGACCACTGGTTGGTGACTGCTGGTCTAGATCACTATGGTTGATTTGTAAAAAATATATTGCAAACTGAAACTTAATAGCTTTTTGAAATAGCAGATTCTAAGATATAAAAGAAAGAATTGATATAAGTACTTTATACTTTACTATAATTGTACAACTTATTTACAACAAAAAAAGAGAGTACATAATTTTCTCTTCAATCAATTAGTATATTATAATATCTTACTGATAAAAAAAATATAATTCAGTTTATTAATCTTATTTTTTAATATTAATATAATAAGTAAGTTAGTTATAAATATAAAATATAATGTATATTAATATATGTAAAGGTATATTTTATTTTAATAGACATAGATGAATGTGAAGATTTATCAACAAATGATTGCTCTCAATTTTGTTATAATACAATTGGTTCTTATTATTGTATGTGTAAACCTGGTTTTAAACTTTATAATTACAAGATTTGTGTTGGTAAGTTACCTTTAAAAATTTTAATTTTATATTTTGAAATAAGTTAAGAATATTGGGATCTTCATTTTATTCCAGTATCTTCATCCTATATTAATAATTTAAAAAATTTGTACATAAAATTATAAATTTTAATTATATTAATATCTAGGAAAATTAGATTAGTATCTATAGTATTCTTTTATTTCATATTCATTCAATTATTATTCAAAAATATTTGTTTATCTCTTGAAAAGATATTATTATTACATTTTCTTAAATGTGTCTTTCTGCTATCTTTAGATTTTGATGAATGTGACACTACTTTAAGTGAATGTTCACAAAATTGTCATAATACATTTGGATCATATTATTGTTCATGTAGTTCTGGATTTGAACTTTCAACAGATGGTAAAACTTGCACTGGTAAGAAATTTTCTCCTAGTTATTCAAAATGTAACATTAAAATGCAAATTTGAAATTTTCTATTTAACATATTAAAAATTTTTTAATTTTAAATGCATATCAATATTCAAGACATCAATGAATGCAAGTATTCTACTATTAATTATTGTTCTCAAATATGCATTAATACACAAGGATCATATTTCTGTAGTTGTAAACGTGGATTTCGACTTGAAAATGATAGTAGAACTTGTGTAGGTAAATAAAATATTAATTATTACTCAATATTAAATATATGTGTGCTATGAGAGTTAATTGATAAATAAAGTCTCCACTTTTATGAAGTAAATTTTGGGAAGAGGGGAGAATAATGTGCGATTAATACAGATTGGTGCATTGTATGAAATGAGGAAGACAAGTTTACGTCTAAACTTGACTTTTATGTGGAATGATACAATACAATGAACTGAGATAATGTATGTACAGATTAGATACTTGTGGCTAGCAAATGGTGACAATGACAAGTTTTTATCCTTGCATTAAACACAATACTCCAGTAGGAGACTATTTATTAATCAACCCTCAAATAAATGACAATTTTTGTGGTTAATTAATTAGTCATCATATAATAATAATTAAAATTTATTTTATAGATATAGATGAGTGTGAGGACCTTGTAAGGCATGATTGTTCACAACAATGCCATAACACATTTGGTTCTTATTACTGTGATTGTAATCCTGGTTATAAATTTGAATTGGACAAAAAATCATGCACTGGTAAATTTAATTTTTATATATGATTATTTTTTTACATATTGTCCCTAATCTGTGTAAGATAATATAAAGTCTGTTTTTAAAATTTAGTGCTTCTTTATTTTTTCATATATATGGTGTCTACTTAAATATCTGTCCAGGAGGAGAAAAAAGCTTTCAAGCATTTCATGAGAGTATTCATGTTGTGCATACTTGTTACAGTGCTAAAATAACTGAAGGGATTCAATTTAAGACAATTTAGCATAACATACAAATAATCTCTGCTGTAAAAAATAAAAACAAAATGCAGGAATTGATACAAAAATACTGAGCTATAGTTTGTTAGAAAACAAGTTCAAAATGACATCTTCAGCAGCAATAAAATCCAGAAGGATTAAATCTGGGAGACATGATGGCCAAGGAACAGGTTGTCCTATCCAGTGCCGGCCCAAGACAAGTTTTATAATGGAGCAAGATCCTATTGTGGCATTCCCCTTGGTTGCTCCTAATTTATACCCTTTAATTTTCTTTACCACTGAGGTGCCCCATAGCACTTAGCACCTGGAGTGGCTGCTTCGTTCGCCCTATGGTAGGGCCAGCTCTGGTCCTATCCAGCAGTTTCCAAATTCTTCTGCAAAGCACTGATGTATGTCTATCTGGAAATGAGATGGTACACCACCATGCTGGTACCAAACTTCCTGTAGCTGTGCCAATGGCAAGTCATCAAGCTATCATCCACCATCATGTTTAGGATGTTCATATATTGGACAGTATTCAGAGTGTATCTATTTGTGGAATGAGGTCTGCCTGGTGGCATTTTTTTAAATGAATTAATCCTGGTATTTTTGAAACCATGCCAGTAATTTTTTATAATTCAAACACAAATTATTTATTGTATATATACAGACACTTGGCAAATCACAGAATTAAATTTTATTCAGTTGATACATGTTCCTCTCGTTTATACACATTTCAGGCATTTCTTGCCCCTCCTCAGCCAACTAAAATAAAAGTTTACAAGTTACAACGATATAAACAAACAAACATATAAGGTCATGTTATTTAAAAACATACCTTTTTGATGAGTTTAAACAATTTTAAAATTTCTTCCATACACTTACAATCACGTTTAAATTGATTTAACAATTAAAATTTACATACTAGTCTTTCGAAGTAATCCTTCTTCACAAACGTATTTCGCTGACCTTTCCTTTCCCTTTTTTTCCCCAGTTAAACTTGCCCACTGTCTACTACACAGTCACATGATGGGTAGGCCACCTTGTGGCAACATTTTTTGAAAATTATTTTTTTACATAAAAAATCTTTTTCAAAAATATTCCTAATTTTATAAGATATTGAACCAGTTTTCGTTTATTTTAATACTTAGATTTTTATTTATATATTTATTACTTTTGATAATTTCTATGCTTTCTTTGAACTTTCTATGATATTTTTCTTTTTCTTTGTACTTTATCTTTATCTATTTTACAATCATTCAGGATGCAATGATCATGAAAGGCAGAATTTAATCTATTGTATTTTAGATCTGCTATATGTTCTTTTAATCTGGTTTTTAACTTCCTTTTAGTTTCTCCTATATAATATTTATTATCTCTACAAGTACAATGAATTTTATATACTACATTCTTAGTTTCAGTTGGTAGTAGTTGTTTTTTCTCAGTGTTGAGCTGTTGTATATATTTTTTGGTATGACGGTGCTAACTTGAAGTTTATATTACTTATTTCATTATCATTTTGTTCATGTAGTCCTTTGATGTATGGAAACCCGATATACTTTATATCATTTCTTTTTTATTGTCTTGTGGCTTTTCAAGATTATTTATTTTAAATTCCCATTTTTAATAGTCTTTGTGGGTAACCCTCCAGGAGAAATTTCTTTTTTAATTCAGCTAAATCTGCAAATATGTGTATTTCTTGACTTGTTCTGTTTTTTATTTTAGAATATTCCATTTTAAATACATTATATTTGACATGAAGTGGTGCATTTGACTGATATCTTATTGTTATCTGACTCAAACCTGGCTTTCTAAATGTTCTAAATTCTAAGATTAAAATAACATATAGCAGATCTAAAATACAATAGATTAAATTCTGCCTTTCTTGATCATTGCACCCTGAACGATTGTAAAATAGATAAAGATAAAGTACAAAGAAAAAGAAACATATCATAGAAAGTTCAAAGAAAGCATAGAAATTATCAAAAGTAATAAATATATAAATAAAAATCTAAGTATTAAAATAAACGAAAACTGGTTCAATATCTTATAAAATTAGGAATATTTTTGAAAAAGATTTTTTATGTAAAAAAATAATTTTCAAAAAATGTTGCCACAAGGTGGCCTACCCATCATGTGACTGTGTAGTAGACAGTGGGCAAGTTTAACTGGGGAAAAAAAGGGAAAGGAAAGGTCAGCGAAATACGTTTGTGAAGAAGGATTACTTCGAAAGACTAGTATGTAAATTTTAATTGTTAAATCAATTTAAACGTGATTGTAAGTGTATGGAAGAAATTTTAAAATTGTTTAAACTCATCAAAAAGGTATGTTTTTAAATAACATGACCTTATATGTTTGTTTGTTTATATCGTTGTAACTTGTAAACTTTTATTTTAGTTGGCTGAGGAGGGGCAAGAAATGCCTGAAATGTGTATAAACGAGAGGAACATGTATCAACTGAATAAAATTTAATTCTGTGATTTGCCAAGTGTCTGTATATATACAATAAATAATTTGTGTTTGAATTATAAAAAATTACTGGCATGGTTTCAAAAATACCAGGATTAATTCATTTAAAAAAATGCCACCAGGCAGACCTCATTCCACAAATAGATACACTCTGAATACTGTCCAATATATGAACATCCTAAACATGATGGTGGATGATAGCTTGATGACTTGCCATTGGCACAGCTACAGGAAGTTTGGTACCAGCATGGTGGTGTACCATCTCATTTCCAGATAGACATACATCAGTGCTTTGCAGAAGAATTTGGAAACTGCTGGATAGGACCAGAGCTGGCCCTACCATAGGGCGAACGAAGCAGCCACTCCAGGTGCTAAGTGCTATGGGGCACCTCAGTGGTAAAGAAAATTAAAGGGTATAAATTAGGAGCAACCAAGGGGAATGCCACAATAGGATCTTGCTCCATTATAAAACTTGTCTTGGGCCGGCACTGGATAGGACAACCTGTTCCTTGGCCATCATGTCTCCCAGATTTAATCCTTCTGGATTTTATTGCTGCTGAAGATGTCATTTTGAACTTGTTTTCTAACAAACTATAGCTCAGTATTTTTGTATCAATTCCTGCATTTTGTTTTTATTTTTTACAGCAGAGATTATTTGTATGTTATGCTAAATTGTCTTAAATTGAATCCCTTCAGTTATTTTAGCACTGTAACAAGTATGCACAACATGAATACTCTCATGAAATGCTTGAAAGCTTTTTTCTCCTCCTGGACAGATATTTAAGTAGACACCATATATATGAAAAAATAAAGAAGCACTAAATTTTAAAAACAGACTTTATATTATCTTACACAGATTAGGGACAATATGTAAAAAAATAATCATATATAAAAATTAAATTTACCAGTGCATGATTTTTTGTCCAATTCAAATTTATAACCAGGATTACAATCACAGTAATAAGAACCAAATGTGTTATGGCATTGTTGTGAACAATCATGCCTTACAAGGTCCTCACACTCATCTATATCTATAAAATAAATTTTAATTATTATTATATGATGACTAATTAATTAACCACAAAAATTGTCATTTATTTGAGGGTTGATTAATAAATAGTCTCCTACTGGAGTATTGTGTTTAATGCAAGGATAAAAACTTGTCATTGTCACCATTTGCTAGCCACAAGTATCTAATCTGTACATACATTATCTCAGTTCATTGTATTGTATCATTCCACATAAAAGTCAAGTTTAGACGTAAACTTGTCTTCCTCATTTCATACAATGCACCAATCTGTATTAATCGCACATTATTCTCCCCTCTTCCCAAAATTTACTTCATAAAAGTGGAGACTTTATTTATCAATTAACTCTCATAGCACACATATATTTAATATTGAGTAATAATTAATATTTTATTTACCTACACAAGTTCTACTATCATTTTCAAGTCGAAATCCACGTTTACAACTACAGAAATATGATCCTTGTGTATTAATGCATATTTGAGAACAATAATTAATAGTAGAATACTTGCATTCATTGATGTCTTGAATATTGATATGCATTTAAAATTAAAAAATTTTTAATATGTTAAATAGAAAATTTCAAATTTGCATTTTAATGTTACATTTTGAATAACTAGGAGAAAATTTCTTACCAGTGCAAGTTTTACCATCTGTTGAAAGTTCAAATCCAGAACTACATGAACAATAATATGATCCAAATGTATTATGACAATTTTGTGAACATTCACTTAAAGTAGTGTCACATTCATCAAAATCTAAAGATAGCAGAAAGACACATTTAAGAAAATGTAATAATAATATCTTTTCAAGAGATAAACAAATATTTTTGAATAATAATTGAATGAATATGAAATAAAAGAATACTATAGATACTAATCTAATTTTCCTAGATATTAATATAATTAAAATTTATAATTTTATGTACAAATTTTTTAAATTATTAATATAGGATGAAGATACTGGAATAAAATGAAGATCCCAATATTCTTAACTTATTTCAAAATATAAAATTAAAATTTTTAAAGGTAACTTACCAACACAAATCTTGTAATTATAAAGTTTAAAACCAGGTTTACACATACAATAATAAGAACCAATTGTATTATAACAAAATTGAGAGCAATCATTTGTTGATAAATCTTCACATTCATCTATGTCTATTAAAATAAAATATACCTTTACATATATTAATATACATTATATTTTATATTTATAACTAACTTACTTATTATATTAATATTAAAAAATAAGATTAATAAACTGAATTATATTTTTTTTATCAGTAAGATATTATAATATACTAATTGATTGAAGAGAAAATTATGTACTCTCTTTTTTTGTTGTAAATAAGTTGTACAATTATAGTAAAGTATAAAGTACTTATATCAATTCTTTCTTTTATATCTTAGAATCTGCTATTTCAAAAAGCTATTAAGTTTCAGTTTGCAATATATTTTTTACAAATCAACCATAGTGATCTAGACCAGCAGTCACCAACCAGTGGTCCATGGACCACTGATGGCCTGCAAGAAAATTTTGGTGGTCTGTGGAGAAATTTGGACATTAATCAACTCAAGGTGACACAAAGTATTATGAAAGAAATGCAAAATGCTTGGTTGCTTTTTCTCACTCATTGGATTTTTTTTATTCAAATATAAAACTAAATATGAAATGACTGTTATCAATAAATAATCAACAATAAATAATGTTGTGAGTGTGATTGTTGTCCTTCATGGTAAACAGCCAAGAATCGATAAACTTATTTCAAACAAGCAGCAACAAATTTCACACTAATTTGTTATAATTAAACAAGTTCATATTAATAAAGTAAACTGGAACTTTTTATGATCATTATTCTATAGATGTTTGTATCATTTAAAAAAATTCACAACAGTGGTCTGTGGATTCAAAATTGTGAATTTAGTGGTCTGTGAGGTCAGAAAGGTTGGTGAGTGCTATCTAGACCAGAAATGTATGAATGTATATATGTATGTATGTCTGCTAATGCATTTTTCAGCTTTGAATAGTTATAAAAAAGTATATTATCTTTTTTGTGCAAATGCAAACTCATCTATTTTCATCAGAAATTAACAATGCACATATAACAAAAGTATACAATGTACATAAAAGTAAAAATAAACTTTTGTGATTGAAAGAAATCAATAGGATTGAAATTTATCAGAAACCATTCTAACTACATAAAAACAAAATGTTATCACAATGTAATGTTTACTAATGAATTGAAATGTTTTTTAAGAAAACAGCAACTATGTGTAACAATGCTACTCCTTGTTTTTGTGCATCTATGTTATGCTTCTTTATCTGATCATTTAAGATAATTGCTGGTCAATTTTTGGTCTGTAATTTCATTATAATATGAGTGGTTAATATTCATTTTATAGATTAATTAAAAAAAATAAAAAAAATTCCAAAATCAATCAGTAAAACGAAATCAAGGATGGAATAACATAATTGCCAAGGAGAAGTACTTTCCCAGTAAACTTCTTATGTGAAATTGGCCCCTATTTACAGTAGACGTTAGAACATTAAAAAACCTGAAAAATTTCATGCAATCAGCCTGTTGTTTAAGTACAAACCTGGAACCAATTTCTGATGTTCTGTGCTTTCAAACCACTCAATCAGTGGTTTATACTGAACAAATGAAAAGAAATACTCTTCTAATTGGAAAAATGAAATTCGACTAGATAAATGATCAAAATGTAACCACAAAAATTCTTTTTGTCATTATCATCCAAATGTACAGATCTTAAATGGTAATCTTTTCAAAAAATAATTTTATTTAAAATTATATTAAATATTATAATTATTAAATTTAGTAAGAGATGAAGCCTAATATTTACTTCTAGTACCAAATTACTTAACATATAAAATTATCTATTTCATCTAAAATGTAAACTCATTTTTTCACAGTTTACTAAATTATTAAAATCAAAAATTCCCAATGAAAAAATTTTTAGAAATAAACTCCACCATATTAATTCATTTATGATTGTAATATTTGTATTATTTTTTCTTATAAGATCAAACTTTATGTTCATACTTTTTATTTTCTGNTTGTAGCTCCAACCGATCTTTCTTGCGTATCCGAACGGCACGCATACCATTGGTTGAGAACTATTGATACAAAATAATTTAAGGTATCTTAAATTATTTTGTATCAATTATTCTTTTTCTCTAAATTATTCTTTTAGGATAAAAACTTATTTAGAAATAAGCATGCTCCAGAATTTAGTTACCATCATCAACTGGCACAATGCATTCAGTTTTATGAAAGGTTACTTGTTACATAACTTTACCTAACAGAATTTATCTGTCGTTAATTATAAAATGTGCAATAAGTACTCAAAATCTGATAAGACTGCCTTCATATACATTAAGAAGAAAGGAAAATATAGGTCATATACAATTATTTGTATTCAGTGAAACGTTGACAAAACGTCTACGAAAGACAGAATCAACACTGAATAGCGCCCTATTCAATTAGTATTATTCTGTCATCTGAATAATCGCCAAGCTTTCTTTATAGTTTTTAATGAGCTGAACGGCTGTTATTTACAAAAGATTTATTTTTATGTGGGATCGTCCATTAATTACGTGTACAGTTTAAGGAGAAGTTCGCGAAAAATTCATCATTTTATACGACAGGAAGTGAGGGGATCGAGGCATTGTCTACAAGGATTTTGTTTTGGTATTTGTTCTTAAAAGACTGATTTACTAGTTTTGAGTAAACTATCAGTTACAATATATTTGCATAACTTTGTCGGGGGACTCATGAACTATTGTATTGTACACGTAATTAAAGGGGAGGGTTTGTTAAAAGTGCATGATTATACGCAATGGGAAGAGAAGGTTTAAAAGGAAATAAAAAAATTGTACAAGTAATTAGTAGACAGCCCGGTTAGATATACTTTTAAAATGTAAATGTATGCGAAATTTTCCTAAACTAATTTATTTTGTACTTAATATTACACGAAATTTTAATTATTAAATTAAATAATAAAATTCACATTAAGAAAAAAATAATATTTCAATATTAGACTGTAGACTAAAAAAATGGGGACAAGCCAAAAGTACTTTGATCTAAAAGATCCATTGTGCACTTCATGAAAATTTAATTCAGAAGTCCTATCTCTATTCCAGTTACTATTTCTCTAAAGAATAATAGCATTGTCTAAAAGAAAACTGGAAGACGTCATCAGGCTTCAACAAGAAAGAACCCAGATGAACAAGTCTACTCAAGCAAAGTTCTGCAAAATTGCAGATGAGATGAAGACAGAAGTTTCCTCAGCAGAGCCAAAAATGCAATGAAAGGCTGAAGAGGAAAGCATTTGCAGCATCCTACACATATGCTTATTACAAATATAGTAGAGCATCAATTATCTGAAACAATTCGGGACATTAATTCATTTATGATTGTAATATTTGTATTATTTTTTCTTATAAGATCAAACTTTATGTTCATACTTTTTATTTTCTGAAATTCAATACTTATATTTAGGTAATTATTATTACACATTTCAAGAATTAGAATTTTTTTTTAACACATTGGCTTCTAGTTTTGCATTTATTGATATTAAGATATCATATTCAATTTTAATTGTGCTAATTCATATTTATTCACCCAAAATATTTCTTTTCTGAAATTCACAGCTTTTATTGTCTTTTCAGTTGTTATAACTCATCTCCAGGGACATTAATAGTTAAAATAAACATCACATTCACTAAACATCACACAATGTTTGAAATTTAATAAATGTATTTAGTGATATGAATTATTTAACATAGAAAACAATTTCTGTATTTGTTTATTCTTAAAATGTGCTATTTTATATAAACTAAAAATCATTCCCATTCTGTAGCATATCTTGTAATTCTAAAATAAAATAATAATATGATTATCATTTTAAAAATTAATACATTTTTTATGTTAAAGAAATAAACTGCAAATATAAAAACTTTTACCAATGCAGTTATGTTCATCAACAGAGAGTAAATAACCACCATTACATTCACAAACATATTTGTCATCAGATATTTCTTTACATATCTGTGCACATCCTCCATTATCGATTTCACATAATGATATTCCTGAAATATTTAAATCCAAAATAATTAAAATTTAGCAATAAATTATATTTTTTACAATTATAGAATTTTTATTAAATATAAAAATTGTATCATAATTTTATTTCATTAAGGATTAAAATTTAATAAATTAATGCATACTGTTATGATATTGAAAATTTTCTTCAATTTCATTGGTTCCTTCAGTTGCTTTAATTTCTTCAGGAGGATAAAAACATTGATATGAACCAGGATAATTCAGGCATTCATATTCACAACCTCCATTTTCTTTCTCACATTCATTAATATCTAAAATTATTAATTCCAGTCACAGATTTCGCAC
>NW_019384393.1:48745-88535 GCF_000671375.1 Centruroides sculpturatus | reverse complement strand
ATTTTTCAATATATTTATTTTGTTTGTAAAAAATAAAGAAATAATTTTTAACGATACAATAGCCACGGTTATTATTTTAAAAAGTTTACATTAGGCTTAACATCGACGAAAATTCAACGTGAAGACACATGCAATGGAGAAAAATTTCAACATGGGATAGGTTAATTTATTTTTTCGTACATAATCGGTTATCCGAAAAATAAGTTATCCGAACAACCCCAGTCCCCAATTGATTCAGATAAACGACGCTCTACTGTAGTTACTTATAAATAAAAATATATATATGGTTAACAGAATATTATACTATTAAATTAAATAATAAAATTCACATTAAGAAAAAAATAATATTTCAATATTAGACTGTAGACTAAAAAAATGGGGACAAGCCAAAAGTACTTTGATCTAAAAGATCCATTGTGCACTTCATGAAAATTTAATTCAGAAGTCCTATCTCTATTCCAGTTACTATTTCTCTAAAGAATAATAGCATTGTCTAAAAGAAAACTGGAAGACGTCATCAGGCTTCAACAAGAAAGAACCCAGATGAACAAGTCTACTCAAGCAAAGTTCTGCAAAATTGCAGATGAGATGAAGACAGAAGTTTCCTCAGCAGAGCCAAAAATGCAATGAAAGGCTGAAGAGGAAAGCATTTGCAGCATCCTACACATATGCTTATTACAAATATAGTAGAGCATCAATTATCTGAAACAATTCGGGACTGGGGTTGTTTGGATAATTGATCATTTACGAAAAAATATATTAAACACAAAACTGTATTGTATATATTTTGTATTATGTGTCTTACAAATACATATCTTACATAAAGTAGTACATTAAAGTAGGACTTCAGTTTAGGTTGGCAGGGAGGGAGAGAGTGCTGCAGCGCCACAGCACTAGCAATTGCCAATTGGAATGCTTTTGGTTAATTGATGTTTCAGTTGGTTTGTATTCAGATAATCAATGCTCTACTGTACTACATATATACAAAATATACACAAAATTCATAGCATTTCTAGAGAACAATACAACACTGGAGAACAACACTAAATCTCAGGCTTCACAACAAATACACTAAAATAAATGAAATATATATAAGGCAAGACATTTTTCAGGGAGATTTATTAAGTCCACTCTAGTTCTGTCTGGTCTTGAACCCAATAACTTTCTACAGATGATTTAGAGTGGTATTTGTTGTTTTATTATTAATATTGTTTGTATTTTCCTTTGGAGTTGTGTCCTAGTTCTGTGTGTGTCCAATGTACAACTCCAAATGAATATGTCAATACCAGAATGACTTATGTGTCCAAATGAATATGTCAGTGATATCTCCATTTCTGAGTGGAATGATTTTTATTCAGAATTCATTTTTCAATATGAAGTGTTTTATCTTTTTCTAGGCCAAACTCCATTTGAATGTCATTGGAGCAAGTGTTTTTATGTAATTTCTATATGTGATTTAGCTGCACTTGTATAAATGCATACAGTTTTTATTTCATCCGTGTACATCACATGAGATCAGACAAAACCAAAATAGACTTAATGAATTCCTAGAAAATACTTAGCCTTATGTATATTTTTTTTTGTGTGTCAAGAAGTTTGAGATGTTGTTCTCCACTGTTGCATTTAATTTCTAAAACTGTAATGAGTGTTGTATTTTTATTTATTATTTTTATTATTATTATGTTGTAGACCTATTAGCAACCTCTTCGGTTATACAGGCGATTTCCAGCAGATGGCGTTAAAACTGTAATGCTTTTTCTATGGGAATATCGAAAACGGAAGCCGATAGAACCAAACAGTTTTGCGTTAGAATTCTATTTAATTCCATTAACGTATGGCTCAGAATTTTGACAATCGAATTCGTTAATTTCCAACGATTTTAAAAATTAAAAAATTCTGTATTGTAAATTCTGAACCGTAAGTTAACAGAAGAATTAAATAGAATTCTAACGTAAAATTCTGTTTGTTTCTATCTGCTTCCGTTTTCGAGATTTTTTGGGAAAGGAATTTTCCATAGAAAAAGCATTACATTTTTAACGTCATCTGCTGGACACCACGTACTTGTTTTATAAAGTCAATTATTTTGCAGGAAATTCTTCTTGAAACGATTTTAAATTAAATTTGCACTTTTTTAAAATAATAAAATTTCTGACTCGAAAATCGTATTTTATTCCGACTTGAACACCTCTTTAAATACCTACTTTGTAGTGACGACCACTTGAAATTACGGGTACTAACGTCGACGAGTGATTAATTTAAAAATCAATAAGCGTAGGATAATAATAAGCACGATAAACAATTTAAATGACGCAAGTTATGTTATTTTAATGTCAAATCAATAATTGCGAACAATGAAAACGTTTTCTTTTACTCATTAAAATTTGAAATCGGAATGAAAGAAATTTAACGCATTCACAATTTCTCTTACAGTTTTATTACCAAATGATTATNTAAAATATATCCATCCTGACAACTACAAACAAATCCTCCAGGAAAATTTATACAGATATGACTACATACATGTTTATTTTCACTGCATTCATCAACATCTGTAAAAATAAATAAAAGTACAATAATAAATGAATAATTAAATAAATATAAATAATTATTTATATTTATACATTATCTCTGTGTTTTAATAAATAAAATTAATTTACTTAAGTAACTAATCTCTTTGTCAACATTAATCTCTTAATTTTCATTGTAATTTTAGTTAAGATGGAAGAAAAAATTAAAATTAATTTAATTATATATTTATTAATTTAAAAATTTTTTACTATTAATATAATAAAGAAATTTATGAATTATATTTATACATATTTTGTACTCTTCTCCATTATATAGCAATAATTATCATTTATATTTGCATTTTCTTGAAGAATATTTTTTGCATGTAAACATTAATAATGTATTTTTTTGTATATTTATTAGTATAATTCAACTCAAATAGTTTTTATTAGCAAGAATATTAAAAAGTTAAAAACAGGCAAAATTTGACTTTGTTAAATTCATAAAAAAATTAAATTTTTAAATTAAACATTAATTAACATATGCCACACTATAAATAAGTAGCTGACTGAAATTAGAAATTTCCCTTTAAAAATGTTCATATATATAATGGTATCATGCAGGAATCACTTGCAAAATTTTAAGTGTTATATTAAGGAATAGGAAATACATGGTATTTGAAAAAGAACTGATGGATTACAAAAAATATTATGTATTTAACTGAAATAGATAAATACATATGGTTTTCAGTAATCATCAGCAAAACTTAAAAAAGTTTTTCCTGCATTACAAAAACACAGGGCATTGTTGTTGCTGCAAGTAGAAATTTATTAAAAAGTTTTTACTAAGTGATAGATGAGGCAAGATGGACCAAATTAGTTTTCACCCTAGCACCTTTTCAAACATATCCTCTTCAAACTTTTTTTTGGGTTATTTTAAGGACATAGTTTATCAAACACCTATTACAGATATTGAAATATTAAAAGGTTGCATAATAAACACAATCAAAACTGTCACTCAAGACATGTTATCTAACACTTGAAACAACAAGAAAAATTGAATATCATTTCAATTTGTAAGAGTAATGCATGATGCACATATTGAGATTTCTTAAAGATGAGAAATCTTTTTAAGTTTGCTCACTAATTAGGACAATTTTCCTAAAATAAATAAGGGTATCTGCAATCTGTTAGTTTTTTCCAACACCCTGTGCTTTCCTTCATTATATAGATAAACTTTCAAAAAAAAAAAAAAAATGAAATTTATATAAATTTTACTTAAAATGAAATTTTTTATGAATGAAATAAGTAATTTAATTAAAACTGTCTAATAAATATTATAATGGAAAAATTAAAAAATTTTAATATATTAATATCACTTTTTATTACTTTTATAACTGTTTCTACTATAAACTTGATCAATACAAATTATTTTCAATAATATTTGGATAAAATTATACTAATTTATTTTCTAATGAATCTTTTAGTTCACTCTATTACATAGTGAACACTGTGAATACAAATATACCTGTACATTCAAATCCTGAACCTGTAAATCCAGATTTACAGTGGCATTCATAAGATCCAGGAGTATTGAAACAAGTAGCATCAGGACTACAATTAGGAATATCATCCAAACATTCATCAATATCTATTAAAATAATGAATTTCAAGTCATTAATATTTTATATTATTATTTATTTTCAATTTTAAGAAAAAAATAAAATATTCTAAAAGCAAATAAATATTAAATACTACTAATATGGAAAAATAAAAAATGCATATAAATTATTTTTGTTAAATTAAATACTATTCTGTTAAAAATTTTAATTAAGTGTTAATTCTTTCATTAATTATATTAGTTCTAACATAGAAATGACTAAAAATGAAATTTGTAAATTTGTAATATGTAAATGTAAAACAATAATAAAAGAATGATCAAATAATACAGCTTGAGTAACTGCCAATCCAAGCTCTAGCCCAATATTTAATCCAGTTGTATCATTTAATTTTCTATATGATTAATAATAAAATATGTCAGAAAATTAAAAAAATAGAAAATGTAAATTGTAAATAATAACCTAAATTAGAAGAATAGAATAATTACTCCTAATAGTGTAATAAAAGTTTTAATTATAACTATAAAATTAGCAACAACAACTTACAATAATATACAATAGTAGTTAAAGATTTTAATCATATCAATAATTCCATTAGCATTATATTGAATTTGTTAAAAAGAGGGGCTATTTGACATAGAAACTAAAGATTACCATTTTTCAGAAATTTGAGTAGATGAATCAAAAATTGAGGACAAGTGAATATATATTTTGATAATTTAATTACTAAAAAGACTAATTGATTTCTTGACTATCCTAATTATCTTTCATAGTCTTCATGGGTCCTCAGCAATAGTCATATTTCAGAATGAATTTGGACAACAAATATCTTCAGTTTTATAAATAAATATTTTCTCTACGAGTAATAAAAAAAATATTTTCTAACATTTTTCATAACCCTTCAAAACATTTCAATTTTAGCAATCATAGTAGGACAGAGAAATCACTGAGTTTGGCATTACAGTGGTACCTCAAGATACGAAATTAATCCGTTCCGAAACTGAGATCGTATCACGAAAATGTCGTAAGGTAAATCAACTTTTCCCATACGATTACATGTTAAACCAAATAATTCGTTCCAATGCGAAAAACATACTCAAATTAAAGCCAAGTAATACATTAAAAAAAATAACTGTAGTAAGGAAAACAAATGAAAAATGCAAACTAATGTAATGTCGTATGGTGAATTTTTGTTCGTATCGCGGAGCAAAAAGATGATCGAATTTCATGTCGTATCCTGAAAATTTTGTATGCTGGGGCGTTCGTATCCTGAGGTACCACTGTATATAACACCAAACTCAGTGATTTCTCTGTCCTACTATACAATATTTGGCATGAATATCAATCTATAGAATATTTTAGCAATCAATTTTCTAAATCATAATTATTAATTTATAATATAAGAAAAAGGTATTTGGATGAAATATTTAAATTATGTATGATAAATATTTTAATAGAATATAGCTGCTTGTAAAAAAAAAGTATCTATTTTTATTTTTTACAATTGCTCATTTTATGTTTATTCTCTAATCACTAATAGAATTAATTTACAATACTTCACACTAAGCTGTAATAATTTATTTTCACATATTTACATTGTTTATTTTAGTTTGCTGTTATTGTTTATTATGATGATTTTATGTCATAAATTAATGAATGGAAATCATAATTTTGTCATTTAGATATGTCAGAAGTTATTGTTGAACTCAATTTGCATGATTATAAAACAGAGATTGGGTATATTGATATGTACAGAGATTTTAAAATTTCATCTTCTGACAAGTCATTTTTAATTCTTTTCATCCTACAAAAACTAAGAAGGGCTTTGCAATCATTCCCATCACACTTAACTAGGCCAACAATGGGAAGACAGGGAGTGCTAGCTGGACCCAAAATATCTGGATTGATCCATCTTTGAAAAATCAACTACATAAAATTATTTTTATTCATCTGTTCAAATTTTATATTAACTTGGTTTTATAATAAAAAAGTGTAAAACGTTTCATATGATGAAATAAAAAATATTGAAAATAATTCTGATTTGAATTGTGTTTAATTCAAGGTTTATAAAAAATTGCCCAGTTCAAAGAAACATACGGAACTATGTATCAAACTAATAAGGAAAAAAAAACAAACTAAGATGGACTATTCAAATGAGTTAAGAAGTTATTCAAATGATTTTGTTCTCTTAGAGAATCTTTCATAAAATGCATAAAAATTATAGACTGCAGAAAACAAAATAACAGGAAAAAGTAGTGGCAAATTCAAAAATGTTAATGAAGTAATAGTAATAAATCAGTTACTATTAAAATTTAAATAATAATATTTATTATGTGCATGCATGTTTATATAAGTTATTTACCTTCACACCATGTTCCATTTTCATTTCCATAATAACCAAAAGGGCAATAACAATCATAGGAGCCAACAGTATTGATACAAATAGTATTATTAGGGCAAAGTAAATCATTTTCACTGCATTCATCAATATCAAGTACTGCAAATGAAAAAACAATTATGGTATTTACATATTAATCATCATTAATATAATTTTTATTTAATCCAATTATATCTGAAAAATTAAATTATATTTGAAATGTTTTTATCAAATTGATATTATAATGATTGATATTAATTTACTTACAGTAACATTGATCATTTTGCCAAATTAAAGGATATTCACAATCACATTTGTAAGAACCTATTGTATTGATACATATGCTATTGCTTGGACAAGCATTTTCATCACATTCATTTATATCTGAAAACAATACCAAAATATTAAACACATTTTAAAATACATTTACACTCCATGTATTTACATTTTAATATGACAATGCATTTCTAAACATTTATATGGTTAAAATTAAAAATTTGATAAAGTCTATTAGCTGTTTTAATTATTTAAAATGTGTTAATACATTTTAGTACATAAATTTTTAACTAGGACATTGTCACTTTGTCATATTGCAATAGAATTGATGCAGAACAGGAAAGAAAGAAGTGATCACTACATTTGTTAGGCACAGAAGAGGTGATCCTTGTACCTGCTGGCCATGGGAGACACAATCCTTGCATAGGCAGAGTATGAAGAGAGAATCCTTGCACTTGCCAACATAAAGAAATGATTCAAAAACAAAGCAATCACCATCGATTGCTTTATTCTTGTGTTTTGTTCATTTTTTGTGCTTATTTTCCACTAGACACACATGATGCTGTTATTTTTGACTCTTAGGCCTAAATTCTATTAGGGGCACTCAGTCACATCAGAGAGCATGGATATTGTCACTTTAATACCTCTGTACATTAAAAACCAAGTCACAGACTTCTATTCTTTACATTTAAATGGACCCTCATTACATTTATGGATTCCTCACTGCAATTAATGGAAAATGGCAAAGTATTATCAAAATCAGCCCATCAAATTTTGAGAATAAACACAATTCTGTAAACCCATAGAAGCTGTGCTAATGACTGTGGAACATCATCTAACAAAGTCATGTGTGCTTATGCCATAGCCTTATATCATAAAAACAAAGTCATGGATCCCCATTTTTTATTACATTTTTGAATTCCTCATCACAATTAATGGAAAATGGCAANAATAATGAATTAAACTATAATAATTGGTCTAAAAAAATAAAGTGACTATAATCATATTCATACTATTAAAATTAAAACATGATATTACCAATAATATAAATAAGAACATTCAAATCAATTGTAAAATATTTAATAATTATATTGATATTTATTAGTAAATTCAAAAAATTAAAATTTATTTAAATAAATAACTTAAATCTACATTGAAAATAATTATAAGAATATATTAAAACTTGATCAAAAAGGAAGTTTTAATTAAAAAATTTTATCATCATAAATTTGGAAAAATGTACAATTCCTTTTTTTAAAAAACTTAAAAAAATTTAGAATAAATCATTTTAATATAAATAAAATAAGATCTTGTTAAAATGTAAATAAGAAAGCAATATCATAAAATAGTTTATTTTTATTATCATTCAGTTAAAAAGGAATCAATAGATATGTTTTCTAAGAATAATGATAATGGACAAACCCTCTTCCTTTTCCTTTATCCGTTAATTAAACTTTTTACTACATTCATAATCACAATCTCAATAAAAAAAAAAAATCAATACAAAACTTTTCACAATTTATTTTAATTTTGAAAATAAGTTGACAAAAGTTCTGATTTAAAATTATTGTTTCATTAATTAATTTCAATAAATTAAAATTAAACATTATATATAGTATAGTATAGTGAGTTAAATATAATATACATAGCCAATTAAGTAAAGTTTTTAATAACAACACTCTTAATTTTCTAATATATATTCTGATTGTTTTATAAGTAACAGTATAAATAATTATTTTAATTTTATTAGGATAATGTACACATTTCAATAATTATAACAACCATTCTAAATAATAAATTGAAATTAACAATTAAAAATATCCTACAGTTAACTGTAATTCAGCTTCATATTCTAACAGATAAAAGTAAGATCTTATTAAACTGTTTTAACAGTTATCTATAAAGAATTAACTGATTTATTCCTATATTTTGATTAACTACTTAACCATAATTTTTATTTATTCTTCAAAATATTATAAACTATAATAAAATATTCAGCAAAGTATCTAAGAAACCTAAGATATATTAATTATCTTAGGTTTTGTAAATACTTTCTTGAATATTTTATATTTTATAATATTTTCTTAACAGAATCATTTTGAGGAAAACAATTAATATATTAAAAGATACAAAATACATAAAATATAAACAAATTTTTGTTTATACATCAACAATTTAATTTATTAGATGTTTTCCATATATACAGAATTATGAAAATACTAACAGATAATAATTGGTAAATACTTGTTAAACTTTAAATAAACTACTGTCACAAAACCAAAAACCAGCAGAAATGGAGAAAAACATTTGCTAATGTGAGTTTTTTTTTAATCATTTTTACAGGTTTTTGATTTTGTGATTGTCATATTAACATTTTCTAGCATATAATAAATCTAATAAATAAATTCTCTTAACAAATTATGTCTGATACTGAATATTTATTCAATTTGGATTTAATTTGCTGTTAAATTGTTAATTCAATTTGCTGTTAAACTGTTATCAATACTTAATCATATAAATAAATTTATTCCATATTAAAAATGTTTGGAAAATCAGACATAAAAAAAACCTCATTAATTAAGGTAAAAATGAAATGTTATTAATAAAACGTTTTAATTGCAAAAAACAAAACATAATGAAATGCATTCACAGTCTGTTATAATAAGATAACTCATTATATTAAAATATTAAAGCACTTGTGCTAAATTTATTTATTATAAGTTCATAAATCAAAAACAATTAGAAAAATGTTCTGAATATTGTAACAGATATTATTGGGAATGACTGGTTTTATAATTTAAAAGGCATTGTATTGCAAGTTTAGAACAGTTATTTTATTCTAAAAAGCTAAATTATTGGCTTTCAAATGTTGAGTAAATAAAATTGATGGTATTGATAGAAATTTGTGATTTTTCTTTATTATTCAATATATTTTGTTAAGCCTTTCAAACCAGTCTTCCACTGATTTGTAAATAATAATTTTATAAAGATTTGAAAAATCATAAATGAGAATTCGTCAAAGTTTGCATTATTAATGCAAATCAGTATTAAAACATGTTCAGTGCCATTTTAAATAGTGGATTTTATCATCCACAAAATCTGCTGTCATTTTAAAATTAAAAAGAAATGAAAATACTAGTCTTAAATATTTCTCTTTGCATATAAGTTTGAACATATTTACTTTATGTTTTTGTCTAACAGAAGACAATAATGGCTTAAGATCTATATAAAATGCAATATATTGTCAAGTTGGTTAAATTTGGTTTTTATTTCTGACAGTAATTTAACATTTATATATAAGCATTCCAAAGATATTCTATCTTTATATGTTTTTTCTTTGTACGTAATGTCACAATTTATTTAAATTTCTACCCATGTGAACTGTTACGTTTTTATGTAGTTCTTAAAAATATAATGGGTAAACAAAATTTATTTTTAAGGAGACAGGTAAAAAGCATTACTATACTATACTAAAACATTACTATAGAAAATTTGTTATCGAAAATGCAGAAATAAAAATAACTGTACATTTCATAAGTCTCTTTATTCACGTTGTCTGAAATTTATTTTTTAAGAAGGGGTTTTTTTTTAATATTTAAGATTTAATAAATGGTTTTAATTTTAGTCCGAGGGGAGAGAAAAGGTTTTAATTTTAGTCCGAAAGATGGCACTACTTGACTTAACACCTTTATTTTTTAAATAACTTCTATCATATTTATAAATAATACATTATATATACTTATTGAATTATAACGTGAAATCAATTTAAAGTTTCCAGTTCCAGTTGAAAATATTAAAATTATTACAAGATATATAATTTTTATCGACGGATTAATACCGCATTGGCTTTTATTGTAGTATAAATCATGCAATAATATGATCGGGTATAACTTCGGGATTCATCCAAGTGTAAGCATATTTTCGATATTCGTTACGTTTCTTGAATGAATTTATTAAATAAGAAAGCTCTTCCAGAAATCTGAAAGTGACAACAAATACATTTAATATTGTTAACATTTTTTTAAACTGTTTATAAAATTTTTAATTAACCTGAGTCTATATTTAAAAGATAACAGTTATTTTATATGATGCTATTATGAATGTATAACAAATACATTTAATATTGTTAACATTTTTTAAAACTGTTTATAAAATTTTTAATTAACCTGAGTCTATATTTAAAAGATAACAGTTATTTTATATGATGCTATTATGAATGTATAACATATACAAATTAGAATATCTAAATAAAGTCAAACTTTGTTTCACCTCTGAAATTGACACTCAATCGAGTGTGGCATTAAACTTGAAGTACCTCAAACAATTGGAATTGTAAGAAGTAATGAGGTTTGAAACCTCACGTAATCTGGTGATACAGTTTTGCATTGCAAACATTATTATGTTTAATTCATAGATACTTATTAGTATCTATCTATGGGGAAGACCAGTTCACAAGTACTCATTGGCGTTATATCGAGATTTGAGTATATTATTTAAATATGCATCCCGTTACTAGTAGAGTTTCATTGAATATTTTATGCTCATTATACTTGCGATTAATACATAAAATTATCGTAGATTAATATAAATGTATCTAATCATAAAGTAAAATTTTTGCACATTTAAAATACTTCAATTTCTGTATTTAAAAAAACAACTTTAGGTTATGAATTTAACATTGATAAAAAAAATCAAAAAGTTATAAAAAGAAATTCAAAAAAATAAAAATGCATTTAATCGGTGTTGAACCGGAACACGAGGTAAACCACAACTAATAATGTGAACTTTCCGTTAATATCATCTAGCCATAAAGTTGTGCGAGAAATTCCTGTTCGTTCTTATACCTTTAGAGTAGCGAGAATGAATAATAAAATTTCGGCATATGACGTGCTTGGTCACATGCCATAGATCGCGGCGAAACTATTTGGTAGGATAGGAAGTTTTGTATAGAAATGTTGGCCCGCGATAAGTCAACATTTTTTCAATACTTCCAGCATTCTAGATAAACTGCACATCATGATTTATACGATTTCTATATCGCCGATAGAGTGAATTAAAGTTTTGTAGAGAATATTTGAAGGAAAAAAAACTTAATTCTTCGATTATTTTTTGCTTTTTGATTGGTAAAGTACGTTACTCTTATAGGAAATGTTAAATGGGATAATGCAAATATATTTTCTAAAATATGACGTGCAAACATTGGGAGATGATGATTGAAAATCTTGCTGATTCGGCTCGTTAACGTAATATTCGTACTCGTCTTATCAAAACATATTTTACTTACTCTTTATGTGCGGAAATATCATTTTCTTGCAAGAGGTAAACACTTTTCGAGTATCCTAAGCGACTTTTGTTATCTCCACTTAAAATTTTCACAACATTAATAATTTCCTTAATGGTGCAAACATTCGGAAGTTGTTCGACGATTTCACTTTCCGATAAAGCACTCTAAAAATTGAATACTAAACTTAGAAGAAATTTTTATTTATCACAAACGCAAACATAATGTAACTTTTAACTTAAACTTTAACCAGAATTTCGGTTTTTTTTTTCTATAATTTAAGTCGAATTAAAGTATATTTTACCTTGCTTCTAGGTATAGGACCCGTCAATAGTAAAGGATAATTTGGTACAAAAGCACATTCCTCGAATTGAGGTATGTCAACAGCTGCGTGAAATATGGTACAGTTAGCGATAATACTCGTAATAGTGTCGGTGATTTGGAGTCTGCTACCGAAACCATTTTCAGTTCCGGGTACTCCCTGTTAAATTAAATTTGTTTTTATATAGGCCTAAACGCCCTTTTTCAAATAAAATAGTATGTAGTATTAAAAATTATACTTGTAGTTGACATCCTCCGTCTTTCTTTTCTCGCACGAGTTCCTTCCTCCAGTTCTGTAATTCTATATCTTGCGATATTTTCTCTGGATAATCTGTAGATAAATTTAAAATTTGAGGACTTTTTTTCTATTGTAGTGATTATCTGTATGTCCTAGATCATCGGTTATTTATAAATTAGATTTTCGAATGTTTAGATGTAGAAATTAAAGCCATGCTTTACTTATAGACTACATATTAGAGTTATGTATGTACAGCCAAACCTATGAACAACGCCCACTGCACTGACGAGAGCATAAAAATGGCCGTTTTGGGAGGTTATTTTATATGCATTTCAAAAAGAAATGACCGCCGTTTAGAAGTGGCCGTTAGTGGAGGTTCGACTGTGTATGTGTGTATATAGGCCCTATGTATATTTCTGATAAAATTTTTAAAAATTTTAGATGCTTAATTTGTTAATTAATAATGAAGACATATTACTATTCAGAAATGCTGATTTACATTAAAAATGCAAAGTTTGAAGTTGACTGCCTACCATATTTGATTGAATTTAACACTATTAGATTCTACAGCTTATGCACTGCTCAATAGACATTGACATATCCACCCTTACTTTAATGTATATCTATATTGATACCATTAAATTATCATTAAATTCTGACTTTGTCAATCTGTTTGCATTGATCTTGGATGTGTTGATCAATTTATTTTAACATTTGCATTATTCTTACTACATTTTCAATTAGAATGCTTGAAATCAAATTAATCACTTAGAGTTTATCTTACATTATGTTTTCTTATGCAAATTCATATAAAAAATATATAAGGGGATCTACAAGATGTGTTCCTTAAGTAATGTGACCAAATTCATAAAAAATCATTTATTGAATATATTCTTACAGTTAGTCAAAGATCTTCGAAATAGAACCCTCCTGCATCAATACACTTGTGAAGGCAGTGTTTCGAGGCCTGGAAGGCATTCTGGAAGGCCTTCTCCGGAATCTCCTTTAGGGCTGATGTGATATAAGCCTTGATGCTTTCAATCATGTCCCAATGTTTCCCTTTCATGTCCCCTTTTAAGTGAGGAACAAAAAAAAGTCAGCAGGAGCCAGGTCAGGACTGTAAGGTGGCTGTGAAACCAATGGGGTGTGGGTCCTGATCAGGAAATTGTTGACAATGAAGGCGCTGTGGCTTGGCACATTGTCGTGATGAAGTTTCCACATATCCTTGATGTCACTTTGGCNGATAAAATTTTTAAAAATTTAGACTATATTAATTTTTATTAATATAATACAGATTTATAGGCATATAATTAATTAGAAAATATGGTTTACCATAATGATTTTTAACTATTTTTCCAACATAATCGAAAATGCTATCATATAAAGCCGTGGCATCGTCACGATACGGATAATAAGGAAGCACACCAGGATCATTAACCTGAAAAATAATAATATATATATGTATTAGTTCTTTATAATAAAAGTGGAGATAATAATTATGAACGCGTTCTTCGAGATCGTTATTATTGATTTTTTAACAAAACAAAAAATTCCAATTGACTTACGCCCCTCGATTCGATTTCCTTTGGTATGTTTATCTCCTCGAATTTCCAATTGAAAAATCTACATAGGAAACATGATATTTTCATTAAAAATATATTTTAAAAATGCAAAGATGATCCAAAACTTAGGCACAATTNTTTATCTTAAACAAAAAGTAAATTATGAGAAAATATTTTAATAGATATTAAATTTTCTCCAATAAAAGCTTTTAATTAGTTAATAATGTTATTCTGATTCATATAGTGTTTATATAATAGTGTTTGAATTAAATTTATTTTCAAAGTAAATGAATCAAATTTTTATTAATAATAACATTCTATGCAAATATTTTTAATAGACTAAAATTAAACTTATCTTTCAGTTTTATTTAATCTGTTTATTTAATCTGAAATTAATCTGTTTCTCTTATATATGAAGAGAATACATTTATAAACTGTTATAAATTCTCACATACATCCTTTCAATGAAATAATAGAAAAATGCTATGTAAAATAACTTAACTATTCAAAAAGTTAACAATTATTTAAACAAATAAAAATTATTACATCCCAAATAACTAATTATTCAAAGTATTATAAAGTATACTTAATCTCAAAATAGACTGGAAACTTTCTACTTATCAAATAGTTTTTAAACATTAAAATCCTGGAAAGATTTTTATTTTAACAAGAACTTCACTTTCAAATTTTCTTTTTAGATAAAGTGTCAAATGTCTAATTTGCAGAAATGATAATAATGGTTAAATGTTTTATTTGATTTCATTCAATTTTAGAAGCTAATTTTAGAATGCAACTGATGTTTAATATACACTCTTTACACTAAATATTGTTTATTATTANGATATGTTTGTCACATCACAGTGTAATAAATTTATACAATGTTAATAAAATTTATATTATTATATGATATTTAAACTAAATAAATCAGTGGGGCCAGGGACAAGCTGAAAAATTCTGACTGCTATTTTTCTGTTTTCCAGCCAGTACCAGTAAACTTATTAGCTATAGTCCAAGTGTAAAACACATAACAGTAGCCCAGCTTATATGAAGAAAGTGAAAGCATATTATTTATACTGCATATGGGCACTGCTGACTATGTTGAGGGATCTAGCCACTTCATAACCCACTTGTAGCTAAGGCTCTGAATTAAAAATAAATTCTAGAATATTTCCTTTTACATTTTGAATATGTTTATTAATAAACTTAAAGTTTAAAATTTTTTAAACAAAAATATTCGTTTCTTCAAACAATAAATTAATATATATTGCAATTAAATACACAATTTAAAACAATATATTAAATGTGCATTTACAGTGGCATATTTGCAAAAATTCTTCTATGTGGTTTATAGAATTGAGTTCATTCTCAAAATTTGATTGATCAATTTTGATTAAACCTTGTCATTTTACATAATATGAAATGAGGAAATAAAAAATATAATAAAAATCAGGGGTCCATGATTTTATTTTCGAGACACAATGGATCAAAGTGATAATGTCCAAGGTTGATAGCAGAAACATGTGCAATTTTTTAAACTCCTTTTTATGCCAATGATGACATTACCGCCATGGTAGCAGCAAGTGATCATCATAGATGGCCCCGAAACAATAATACTGACTTGCTAGCATTTCATCTCAATTCTTTGTTCATACAGTACTTGGAGAGAAAACAAACTATACCTAGTTTATTAATATATTAAAATTAAGCATAAAAAAATTAAATTTAGACTATCAGTGCACAATTTACAAAACTACAATCACAACCATTTTGATCTGATACATCTGTCTTCCATGAATAACATGGAGATAATTGTATAAGTCTGAAAATATAGAGATTGTACTTTGTAAACTGTTTTGCAATAAAATAATTTAATTTACAATCTTACTTTGTAATTATGAGATCTCCATATGTGATGTCATGAAAATTCTTATGTTATTATTTTCAGGAAATTATTTCTGCTTTGTTAACTAAAAACAGAAACAGTTTTTGTTAATAAGATATAAAAAGTTTACAAAATTAAAAAATTTCAAATACTGTAAATAGAACTGTTTTTCTACATTTGATATAATTCTTTATTTTTTTAATCAATTTATTAGGTAATGCAAAAGATTAGTAGTGCCTGTCCTGTTAAAAACAAAAAAAAATAAATAAAAAAAATAATAATAATTACTCAATTAATAAAATTTGACAAATACAAAAATATTAAAATTAAATATATAATCTTAATATTGTTCAGAAACATAAGTATATCAAACATGAAGCCTGATATGTATATTGATTATGTATAGAAACATAACCAAATGATTACCTTAAATAATCAGGATATAACTCTGCTAATTTAATGATTAATACTAAGTAATTTGCTACTAGAAGTAGACATTATGTGCAATCTCTTAACTGAATTAATAATTATAATTTCAATAATTTATTAATTTATATCATTAAATTAGCGAAGTTATAGCCTGATTATTTAAGGCGATTGTTTAGTTATGTTTCTATTGTTTAGAAACTATATAAAAATACTGTAATACAAGTAGAATAATAAGTCAAATTTCTTCCATAATTTTCACTTGTATTAATTTTATTATAAATAAATATTACAAATTACATGATAAAGTCACAAATAAAATAATATGAGTTAATTTCTGCAACAATTCATCTACCTTCAAATTTTGTCATATAAAAAATTCAATAGATAAATTTGTAATAAAAAATAAAACAAAGAATTGATGTTACTTTTACATTACTATGTAAAAAATATAATATAATATAATTTTTGCAAACTTACTTTTTCAAATAAAATTCTTCGACAAAATACTTTTGAATATGCACGTTTCATTGTAAACTTCATTTTGCACATGCAAACTAAAATAAGAAATAATAAAACAGCATTTATCATCTTTAACTTTATAACAGCTGTATAAATACTAATTATAATAATATAAGAATTTATAATACCAATTTAAATCCAATTCCAATTTAATAAAAAGTATTCTAAGAACAATTCATAAAACATAAATTAATAGATTGGTCCAGTGTCTACCACACTAGTTTTAGCTGGTTTATCAACTAGCTAAATAATTTCTTGACTGAGTTCGGTGTTATAAATGCTTTTTTATTGCAAGAACTTTCAACAAATTTATAATTATCATCATCAGGAGAATAAATGTTTTAAAAGAACGTACAGAATATACTGAGAAGGAGAACAGAATACATAAATCTTGTGATAAAGAAGCATTTATAACGCCAGACTCAGTGAATTCTCTGTCCTACTATACAATATTTGGTGAGAATATTAATCTATTGTATACAGTAATTTTTATTTTATTTTATTTCTTTATTTTTAAAGATAATCAGACTGTGGACTTGTATATTATTGTTCTAAACTGGATAATATTTTTTTGCCATAAACAAATTTATTAGAAAATTTGCAGTAACAGTAACTAACATTACAGATCAACTACTGAAAACTTTCTCCTGAAGAGATCACTATGTTATTACTAGCATAAATAGTGATTCACCTGGGACTGAACACTTATTATATGGGATATCTCCATATAAAATGAAGAGATGTGCAAGAAACACAAATGGAACAATTTTTTATTTCATGACAAAACAGTTGACTAAGGTATGTTTTACATTATATGTTATTCAAATATGACTGTCAATCATAAAGTTTTTTCTGTATATACATACACTACACACACATAAAAATGTTTACATCTTTCAGATTCATTTGATGTGAATCTGAAACATTTCAGCTAAAAAGCTGTTATTTTTAATGTACAGATTTCAGGTTTACATATCAATCATTGTATTATATATATATATAAAATACAATGATTATATGATTGAATATATATATATATACAGGGTATTTGGAAATTCCCATTACAAACTTCTAGGACTTGTAGAGGGGAGTAAGTACATAATATTTTGATTAGGAACTTAATCAAAATATTTTGATTAGGAACTTAATCAAAATATTATGTACTTACTCCCCTCTACAAGTCCTAGAAGTTTGTAACAGGAATTTCTGAATACCCTGTATATGCTGTATATTCTAACATATCATTTACATTATTTAAAATTATACTTGGCTATCTTTTATAACAAAATAGAAATTCTATTAAAAGAATATTAAATAGCAAAATATATACAGAAAGATATACAGTATATAGTATTGGACCTAAACAACTGGATTATTTAGAGGTTTAACTATGCTACTAAATATGTAATAACCAAGTTATTGGTTAACTGAATATCAAGGCTTTGATTTATGTTTGAAAACATTTAGTATCTTTTCTATATAAACATTCTTTTTCTGACATATCCCATGTTCTTTCACAAAAAATAATTTTAAAAATATGATTTAATCATACTTTCTAAAAGGAGATGTCAATAAATGATATCCACACTGGAAGGAAAGAAGTGGGTCAAGACAAGTCAGACAAGGACAAGAGAAGGGGTTGAGCTTCAGTGGACACCCATTTATTTCATTAAATTTTATATAGTTTATGCATTTTTATTATATTTAATTAAAAATTTCTTGTATGTTTCATTTCTACTTATGGTAACTATCATTCATAAAGTGATAAAGGTTTTAAGGGGGTTCAAGTTTTGTTGGACATCAAGAGGGGAGGGGTTTATGGAAACTTGGACAAACTAGGACAAGAAGGAGAAGGGGAATAAAAATTTCAAGAAAACTGCAGACATAATGAACTTTCACAGATAGTTTATAGTCATTACAAGATCTTTCTCATTTTTCTAAGAATCATTTGTAATTATTATAAAAAATTTTATTTTCCCTTATCTGTCTTTCATTGATTGTTTTTAATTGACTGTGTATGGGATAGAGCAAGATATTCCTATTTATACATTGATCAATGTATACATAATATTCCTTAAAAAATTAACATCCTCAAAAACAGTTGAATAAGCAACTATTTTCTTAATAAACACATCTTACACCAAAGTAAATCTAGAACAAAAATTTAATTTAATTTAAAAAATGTTTATTGTATATTTCACATTATCTAACAATATATACTAGTTTTAAAATTTGTAACAGTATACTTCTGATACAGTCTAGTTATAGAAAGTAAGCAACCTGATGAAGATCGATATTGATCAAAAATGTTAGTCAAAATATTTTCCAATATTAAATTAAATTTTCATTCTGGATTTCCTAAGATTTAAGCAGTGTTTATTGTGTTATTATCCAGTAAGTAGCAATAGTTAAGTTGAAACTTTCTTCTTTTTACAAATATCTTTGACAAAATAAAGCAAATATTCAACAAGAATAAAGAAATACTGTTGTTTATACCTATCGCTAAATATAATCAAATTATTCAAAATATAACAATTCTGTAATATCATAATTTAGTATAAAAGAACAAACTTTTAGGGTCTTTTAGCATGAAACATTTTATCTCCATACCCAGGACTATCCCAAATAATTTTGGCCAAGAACTGTGCCAATATACTTATACTTCTATGAACATTATGACACCTTTATGGATGGCTTGACATTATAGAATACTAAATTTCTTCTAATTTGGACAATTGCCTCTCTGACTCATCTATTTGCACAGCTCTGTCCATAGAACAAGATATTACCATTTATAACTGTAGAGATCAGTGTTTTATTCTTTAAATTGTAAACTTTGTATAATAGTAACTATGTAATCTATGATTTACACAGTTCTCAAATAAGAAATGAACGACAAAATATCAAAATGCATTATACACTTATTTCATAATTTTAATTCTATATTAAAAATGTCATACAATATTTTCAAGATTTTAATAAACTGATAACTGATAATTTAGTCAGATTTACAAATTTTGGTAGCTCTTTGTACACTGAAAATTCATTATTGGTCTTGTTAAGATATTTCACACTAATAAACATTAATCAAATGATTAAATTTAATAATAATTTAATGGTTATAGATTTTATCTCAAGACATGCCATGCATCAAATTGCTTCGAAAAATAATTATTAGTTATTACGATTAAGTAAAATTCGATTTTAACTGACAACTTTCATTGCATTTAATTAAGCCAATTAGAAGATAAACTCACTAATTCCTTTATAATTCTTTTATAACATAATGCCACCAATTAACGTGACATTTTCTTATTTATTTACCAATTTTCTTGACATCCAACATTGATAAACAAAAAAAAAAATCTACGGATTCTATCAATTTATTCGTTTGAGATTGACTTTATACAATTTATTATTATTATTTTCATCATATTAATAAAGATGTTTTCATTTACAAAATAAATTTCTCCAAAAAAGATATTTTTGCTAAAAAAATATCATAATAATGGCAAATTCTCTAGATTATCGATAGTTTTCTCAACCAATATTCGTTAATATGTAAACTTATATACATTATCGTAGATTTTAATTACTATACTGTTCTCATAATAAGAACGAAGCCGCTGCTCATTACAATATGCAAAGGAATATGTCGTGTTCATTACAAATTAGAACACAATATGTATAAAATATATATTATAAAAATATATGTTTAAGCTGTTATAATATATTTAAAATTTCTGATATTTTGAATGAAATTAAGATCATAAAAATAAATACACGAGGTTACATCATGTAAAATGGCCATATGGTTTATTGTCAAATGCGAAACGGTTTTTAAGAGTAAAAAATGGGTTTAAAAATGGCTAAAGTTACAATTTAGATTAATTTTTCAAAAATTTATTATGTAATGACTCATAAATTAGAAGACACAAAATGATTTAAAATTTTATTCTACTTTTGAGGATTAAAAACGGGAGAAATCCGGGATTGTCCCGGACAAGTCGAGACGTATGGTCACCCTAATCATATAATGTAATGTTGGAATTATCGAAGTTGTTATTCTATTTTATCAATATTTTATTTTTTTGTAAGGAATTTTCCATAAATTACGAAATGTAATTTTTACTCTCCTCTCCCTTGTCCCTGTTTGTCCAAGTTTTCGTAATTCCCTCCCTTCTTTGGACCTCCAACAAAACTCAGCTCTCTTAAAACCTTTATCATTTTACGAATGATGGATACCATAAGTAGAAACGAAACGTACAAGAAATTTTGAAATAAATATAATAAAATGCATTAACTCAGTGTTACGCGCGAAGTGTTACTTTCGCGAAGTTAAGCGCGCGGGGCACTATAGTCTCCCCTGTTTCAAAATTCAATTTTTCAAAACTCATAGTTTTTTCTCGATTTTTTCATTTTGGATGTTTGTGGGCATGTGTTTTTGATGTATTAGTCAAGAAAACTACTTTAAATTTATTTATTCCTAACGAAAAACAGAAAGTCTCCTGGTTTTAGGAATTTTTCAAAAAAAATTGTCAACTTCAAAAGTGTATTTTACAAACTGTAAACAAGTCTGATGCTATCTAAGCTCTCAATCGTCTTCCTGTATGTGTTTTTTAACTGTCACAACAATTAAATTCTTTGTACCAAACCCCGGGCCAAAAATATCTCAGAATTTCCAAAAATACACCATCTAAAATTATACAGCAAGTAGAGGTAAAAATGGAGATTATTGGCAGATAACATCGATATTAAACTTCTTTTACACTGTAATTGGTTAATTTATATGTCTGTTATTAGATCCACCTATAAAAAAAATTGCTGGAAATATTCCCGCGAAATGCCACGCCTCCGAAGGCTACCACATCGAAGTATGTAAACAATCGCTATAAAATCGCGTGTTTTAATCTTTTTTTCCACTTCTAATTTGCTAATGATAAGTCGCTTGACAGTATTTAGACGAATAAACATGTTTTCAACACCATTTACCAATAAATATCGCCAAAAAACACCACATTTCAAACTTTCAATGCTAAGTCTATGGGAAACTTTTTTGCCGTTTATTGGCTTTAAAAATCCTGTTTTTACGCATTTTATGCTCTAATTGGTCATTTCTATCATGATTGACTCGATATCGACCAATAAGCGTTTTCTCGAAAATGTTAATCAGATCGGCCCACCTCGGTTAGTCGCGCTTATACGACTTACTCCGTTAAACGCGGGGGTACTATTGTACCCACTGATTTCCATTGTAGCTCTATGTAAAAAATTTTTTTCGTGCAATTTTGAAATTTTTTCGGTGCGATCTTCACACCATCGAAGGAAGGTGCTGAGGGCATCATTTTTCAACACTAAAAATATTAAAAAATACACGCGTTTTAAGATGTCTGGGAGACTATTGTCTCCCGTTAATTAACTATATAAAATTGAATGAAATAAAACACGTCCACTGAAGCTCAATCCCTTCCCTCCCTTCTACTGTGGACGTCATTTATGGACAGTCCCTACACTTCATTGCTTAGCTGCGAAGGTGGAGAGATGCACATTTGAAATCCAGCACTGGCTCAATTATTGAGATATAACTTGAATTACTGTATATAGAATTTTATCGTTTCTTCTTGAGAGATGTAACTTGAACATTTTTTAATATACAGTACAGTATTTACAGATACAGTATTCTATAAAGAAATTGGATAATTAAAAAAAAATTCTGTAAGAAAAATACATTATTCATTATAAAATAATAATTTAATTAGCTTTGATTAACGGTATTTATACACACAAAATACGCTCCTGCGGATTGTGCGTGAAAAGAAGACGCTTTGTGATATCGTTTTTTTCGGAACGGATTTTGTGTTATTTATTTCTCAATCAATGAAGCTGTAAAATGAAGCAATTTCAAAAAATGTTGTCCTAAAGACCTAAACGAATAAAATCGAAAAGAAAGAGTAACAAATAAAACAATGAAAAACATAAGAACTTGTTCGGTGTCATTCGCGTTAGTTTCAGAAAAAAGTGAGGTTTTGGCAGGGGACACTGTGTCAGGTACACAGTTCAAATTCAGGAAAAACATGGCGTCGGCAGACGACGAGGAGTTCTGTGGAGCTGTCATCGGAAAATCTTTTTTCGATTTTTGATCGGTTTGTTTTGTGAGGATCGAGGATTCGAACCATAGATGTCGGTCCGATAGGCAATTGCAGGGGTAAGATTGCAGGTGCTCCAAGCACTTCGTCTTAAATTTGTTAACTTTTTCACGGACTTTCGACATTTTAACAGACTATTGTCTGTTAAAATGTCGAAAGTCCGTGAAAAAGAGCTAAAATATAGAACAGAATGACGCTATTTTCGCCCCACCAAAATGTAGAGCACCCCTGTGCGAGCATAAAAGTCAATGGGACCATGCCCGTACGGACGACCCTTCGCGAGATATAGCCCTCCAAATATGCGCCTACGTCATATCCGGTCACGTTACTCCGCGCCCAAAAGGGACGGCGTCACGTGGCCGAAAATTTTTTCTTCGGTTTTTCCTCATCTCAGTGTTGAAAAAAAAGCGTGCGCTCCCCCTCCTGCCCACGCCGCAGCCTCCCCCTCGCACGCGGCTGGCGGCCCGATTCTCCCGCCTGCAGCCTTCCGGAGTCGCCATCTGTTGCCTGTAAATACAAATATCTATTATTATTATTAATACACCTCTCACCTGTACTGGGAACGAACCACGGTCCCAGCAGTTGCCGGTCCACTTCTCTCCGCACCGGTCCGCTAGGTCGCTCTGCCAGAACCCAAGGACTGTATACTACAAGGATAGCCAGATTCCTATTCTACAATGTTAGCCAGGAATGGCAAGTTAGTGACGTCAGCACGAGTCCTGACCTCTCTGTTTACATAGAGCAGGGTGTGCACGTGTTTAGTTTTCGCTTTTAATATTCGTCCAATTTTGTGATTAACGAAGTGATTTATTTTAATATTTCTGTAATTGTTTTATTTGACTAAGTTTTTTATAAGGTAAGATGATTTAAATATAAGTCATTAAATATTTAAAGCTATATTTTTATGTTAGGTGAAGAACAAAATGCTGAGTACTAGGTGTGCTGTGTATGGTTGCAATAATAACCTTCTTTTTTCAAATTGGAAGCAACCTGTTTACATCGGGTTTGATCAAAAAATGACAAGAGAAATACTTTTAAAATTAATAGCAGAACTTTATTTACTATCGTATAATGTAGTAGCTTGCGTCAGTGACTGTAGTTGCAGTAACATAAGTTTATGGAAAGAATTGAATGTGAATATCAATGAAACGTTTATTATGAATCAATTATTATTATCAATGAAACGTATATTAGAGATATAAATATGTGGTTCGACATTTTTAATAGCTATGCACCAAAAGGTTCTGTTCCAAGCAAAAATGGATATGGTGTAGACTTGGAATTACAAGAAGAACATTTAAATAAAATGATAAAAATAATCTCAACAATGAGAGCAAGTGGAAAAAATGCCCTCCAAATTTTCCAGAAAGGAATGATAATCTCAATGAAATCGCTAATTGATCTTTTTCAAGATATGAAATCGACTTTTGATATAAAATACATCTGCACTTAAATCAAGATTGTCTGGAAAATTTTTTTTTTTCAAATTAGAAGCCGGGGTCCTAATGAACATCCAAGCCCATTAAATGCTATATATAGGATTAGATTGATTATTTTAGGTAAGAATCCTGGTATTTTAGAGTCAAAAGTAAATACTACAGATCGAAGACAAGAGGAATATATTATACCCAAAGTTTTAGAGAAAGCACATGTAGAAGTATCAAGTGAAAATACAGACCAATATACTGAATGTAAAACTACTTTTTCTTCAAATAAATCTTCAGGAAACTCTACATGCAATCTAGACTTTAACACAATCTCTGAAGAAACTTCCTACGATGCTCTCGAGTATATAGCAGGATATTTTGCCTATAAATATAAAGAAAAATACCCAAACTTAATTAATTCCACTAACAAAATTAAAAATCATTACAACTATAGCATTCCGTCATGGGTGCAACATTTATCTTATGGAGGGCTTATTAAACCTACTGATGAATGGCTAGCAAAAATTATAGAATGGAATAAATATTTCGAAATATATCACGATGAATCGTATAAAAAAGGCCCCGGAGTTGTACAGAATTAGTCAGTGGAAACAGTTTTACCTTTTACTTTAATAAAAGATTTTTGTAAATTAAGAACTATAATAAGAATTAATTATAGAAATCTTAAACAAGAAAACTATAAAATATTGAAAAGAATGCCTTCTGAAAATGGTGATTGTCGAAAAAAAATTAAAAAGTTAAGTAAGATAATCACATAATAAAAAATATAGCTCATTAATTTGTTAAATAAATATTAGACAAAAGACTTGTAAATTTATTGACGTACAGTACACTTATTAAATCCGAAAATTCTACAGTAGTTTACATTTAGTAGTAATTTAATAATTAATTAAGAAATGATTTAATATTTTATCGTATTTTGTTATTTGAAAGATCTGTCATGTTGAAGTAGAGGGCTTGCTGTGACGTCACATAGAGCCAAGGTCACGCTAACAAATATACGGGATCTGGCTATCCTTGTAGTTTAAAGTCCTTGGCAAGAACCACTTCGGAACTCATACTTGAGCCATGCTAGGCTGAGGAGTGCACTGCGCATGACGGGCCCTCCAGGTGGCTCCCCCTCGGCTGCACAGATGCAGCGCGCCGTGCCACGCTGCCCCCCTCGACCGTGAAGTGGGAGCGGGCCTGTCGTGCGGCCAATGGACGGTCAGCTGCGGGTCACGTCTCCGCAGCACCGCCCCCCGAGGTTTCATAAGCCTTTGTACTCAATCGTAGCCTGAGAAAGAAAACCATGCCATTCAGGGGCGCCGCTAGCTGTTTGAACGCCCGTGTGCAATACCGATTATGCCGCCCCCTGTTTAACTACGACTACCTGCGCTGAGCTTGCCAGAAAGGCTCTTTAGTTTTGTCTCATAAAGGTGTGAAAAAAGATAAGAAATACTTTACAAAAAGAACTATTTATTATTACTAAGTTATTTTTGTTTACTTAAGTGTAAAACCATAAAAATATTTATCTATAGAAATTGAACTTTTCTTGCCTTCATGTTTGTGAAATCTGTTATCAATTTTCTTGTATCCAAGCTGTCTAAGATTTCATTTTCCATTGAAACTATAGCTATAAACTAAATTAAATTACTTAGTCTTTGCCGGTGCATTGCTAATCTTAAATAGTTTTCTTTTATAATTTTTAACTTTGAAAAGGACCTTTCACCAAATGCAACTGAAACTGGCAATGTAAGTAATATTCTTACTGATATTGCTGTGTTCGGAAGTGTTGAAATTAAATCATTAGTAAAAAGATATTGTAATGGGGTTTGTGGATCATTAGACTGGTTTTCTGGAAAATGCAACTTTAAAGTATTGATTTCATTAAACAAATCAATACCGTCNAATGTAAGTAATATTCTTACTGATATTGCTGTGTTCGGAAGTGTTGAAATTAAATCATTAGTAAAAAGATATTGTAATGGGGTTTGTGGATCATTAGACTGGTTTTCTGGAAAATGCAACTTTAAAGTATTGATTTCATTAAACAAATCAATACCGTTAATGTCTGTTTAGCTACTTGAATCGTCTTTAAGCTTCAGATTTAAATCCTAACCAAGTTCAAATATCATTAATTATACTTAGACCCATGTCAGAAGAATTATTAACAAAATAATTGCAATTTGATATGCGAAAGAACTGTTCGAATGCGTACAAGTACAAATTGAGAAGGAAGCTCTGTGGGGATTCCCTATTTTCGCCAAACCTGTCAACTTCCGTCATAGAGCACGACTATGGGTACTTGGCTTTCGGCCGCCAGGTTCAATCTGCCAACAGACGTTTCGCATTGCATCTTAATTCTGATAAATGCCAATAGAGGCGCTGTTAACGCTATAATATAAATAAGAATATAGTAATTGCGCGCCGGTCGGATTTTTTCTCCATGCGAAGACATTTCTTATGCTATAAGTAGGGTGGGCATTATGACAATGACTTTGAATATTACGCGACCGATCACTCGATTTGCCGCCCCCTTGCACGCCCGCTTACGGCGGGCCTGATGCCATTCAGTTGTGACATTTCAGTGGTATTGTGTTCATAGATTTTTAACAATTCCTGAAATTTTTCTTTCTTGACTGCTTTTTAGCACTCCTTACATTTTGTATCCTTTAGTTCAAAATTTCCTGAACAACTTTTTAAACCATATTTGGTTTTTTTCTTTTTTTTGAGTGAATTAGAAATACTGGATAAAACTGATTATCATTGTTATGTCACATTATATTAATAACCATAAAGTCTTCACTAATGTGTCCTGGTACCCACCCACTTTAATTACATGAAAATATAATATTTTTATGCAGAATACTAAACTGTTATGTATGTTTATGGATGATATAATTATGACAAAGAAAATTTATGCCTTCATATGCACTGAAGAGGGGTTGGGAATGTAAACCAACCTGAAATACATTTGAAATCCAATTTTTAAAATAAAGATGTTTCTAACCAAAATGCTGTGAGATAGTCTATCAAACAAGTTTTGGATTAAAGAGACATTTACATACAAGAACCAATAGACAGCAACCACATTACATTGTGCATATTTGGTATGTTTGAAGTTTAGCCACATCTTTCTTATACACTAAAAGTTTTTTTACTTTCTCATTACAGAAGGTAACAGTAAATTAGTTTTTTTGAACTAAAGCCACATCAACAGATGTTTTTCTGACAGTTTTAAGAGAAGGTAAATAAGTAATATTGTATTTCAAAGCAATTTGTATAGCCAACAAAAACAAAGAAATATTAAGACAATTAGAACAAGAAAGGTATGGATTTCTAGGACTGCAATTTTTTTTTTTTTTGGTTATCATCATTTACCTCAAACCTAACATTATTGGTGTGATAGAAATTTATGCATTCCCATTGTACAAGAAGTAATGACAAGAGAAAGGTATAAACAAATTTTATCAAATTTACATGTAAACGATAACTTATGCATTCCTCAGATAACAAAGACACTATACAAGATACGATCACTGATCATTACAATTAATGAAAACTTCAAAAAATTCCGACTACCAGATCAATTCCAGAGTATGGATGAAAGCATGGTAAAATTCAAAGGCTGTTCATCCCTCAAGCAGTATAATCCAATGAAACGTGTGAAAAGAGGTTATAAACTCTGGTGTCATGCTGATATGTCAGTATACATATATGAATTTATAATCTACCAAGAAAAAACATATGTTTGTAAAAAAAAATTTGGTCCTCGTGGAAGTGTTGTTGCAAAGTTAACATCATGCATTCATAATAGAAATTTTATAATTAAAATGGATAATTATTTCACATTTCTAGAGGAGTTTGAATACTTAAAATCATACAGCATTTATGCATGTGGAACTATCTGTTCAAATCAAGCAGGACTTCCAAAACTAGCAAATGACAAAGACTTAAAAAGAGGACAGTATGCTTTCAGAACACTGATCAGGGGAGTATCACAAATTTCAAATGGAAAGACAATAGAAATGTTCATTTATTGTCCAATTATCATGGAACAGAAGTTGTAAATGTAAAACACACACAGAATGGTACAAAGCTAATTGTGCCAGCACTACTGGTTATGAGAGATTACAACACATATGGGAGGAGTTGATATGTTGAGATACTTATATGATCGTAATAGAAGATCAAAGAAATGGTGGCATAGACTGATTTTTGCAATTATAGAAATGGCTCTTGTGAATGCTTATGTAATTTTCACTGATTTGAATTGCAAAAAATGGAACTTTTTCATTAAAAAGACAAGTAGCTCATTAACAAAAGGAAGAAAAACATCTTCAAATAGAGGAAGATCAAACAACCAGTCCATTGCTTACAGAAAATGCTAATTTTTTCCATTTGTTTCTAAGAAAGGTCGATATGAAAATTGTGCTACAAAGTATATAGAATCAAGACCACATTCAAGATGCACATTATGTAAAGTTTTCTTGTGTGTAAATCAAAAGAAAAATTGCTTTCTAGATTTTCACCAATTATAAATTATTAAACCAATGAATTTTATTGCAGTTTTGTTTTTCATTTCATTATTTTTTAAATTTTAACATTGTTATATTGTAAAAATTATCAAATACATAATATAGATAATTATGCATTTAATTTGCCAATTTTTCTAATAAAAATTTTTTATATAAAACAAAAATATTTTATTTATGTAATATTAAAAAAAAGACTTATAAGTACTGTACCATCATGCTTTAAAGCACATTGGGACTTAAAATCATTTTTTAATTATGGGACTTGTAATACATTTTAATTGTTTTTCATACTTATCTGTAAACAAACACCTCTTCTGATGATGATGATTTTTTTTATTTCTCACTTATCAAAAAATAAAAATTCAGTCAATAAAGGGATATAGTATTTAAAATGCAAAAGCAATAAAATACATAATTTATTATTGTTTTTACTTTACATATATTTATTTTAAGTTTATCAAAATGGATATTATTCAGGATTTGGGAATGGATTCACTTTCCATTGTTCAAACTGAATCAATTTCCCCCAATTAGAAATAATCTGCTGGAATGAATTAAATTCGAAGTATGAGGCACCACTGTAAAGTTAATTATTCTAATGTCCCCCTAATTACAAATATTTCTCTTTTTGATAAATTGAGTAATTATTCTTTATTAATAATTAAGAAAATGGTTAAATGAAATTGGTTTAGCATCAAGTTTATTTTCTAAGTACTGTACCAGTTTGAATAACTTAATTCCTTTTTTGGTAAATTTTATAAAATTTAAAACAAATTTTTCAAAATAAGTCCTGGAACTTAAAATTTAATTTTCTTTCCAATGAATAAACAATATAAATAAAACTAATAGAATGGGATGAAGTAATATACTGTAGTATATACAAGGTCTGTTCAAAAAGTATCGGACTTTTATTTTTTCTGCGTAAACCAATGATGCACGGGAGGCCTCTTTCGGTGGAGTTGTGGAGGGGACAGTCATGCACAGCCCTGAATTTTTTCCCGCCTGCAGGAAGCGTCAGTCGTTGGCAATCGGCCTATGAGTGAGGTCATGTAGTGCGCTCTCGTCGGATTCCACTAAGCTGGAAAATGACTGAACAACGTGAGCAGCGATATTACATCAAATTTTGCCAAAAACCTTGGCGATACCCAAGCGTAAACCATTCGCAAGATTCAGCAGGCTTTCGGGGACGATCCTCGAGGCCAAAAAAAGCGCGGCAGGTCCGCAGCAATATCAAGGTCATGTTGACAGTTTTTTCGACTCTCGTGGGGTGGTGTATCGTGAGTACGCACCACAAGGCCAAACCATCGCAAAGGAGTACTACCTGGAGGTCCTTCGTCGTCTTTCCGATGCTGTGCGACGCAAACGACCGGATCTGTGGTCGATCAAAACTTGGCAGCTCCATCGCGATAACACATCTGCCCATTCTCACATCTGATTCGGGCTTTCGTCACCAAACACAACACTCCTGTGGTTCGTCACGCTCTGTACTCTCTCCACATGGCTCCGTGTGACTTTTGGCTATTTCCCAAGCTGAAAATGCCACTAAAAGGAACCCGATTTTAGTCAAGAGAAGACATCGTGCGGAAGGTGATGGATCGGCTGATGGCCATTCCAAAAGATGCGTTCCAGCAGTGTTTCCAGCAATGGCAGGAATGCTGGGAGAAGTGTATACACTACCAAGGAGACTACTTTGAAGGGGATTAGGGTTTTGTACCTCAAAATCAATAAATGTATTTTTGCCGACCAAAGGTCCGATACTTTTTGAACAGCCCTCGTAGATTTAATTGTTTGTGTATGAAATGGAGAGTTAGGTTTAATGAACATTTGCAATCAAAAATAATTAGTATTAGTTTGAATAAACATTGTATTCAAACTAATTGTAACAAACAATTGTATGAACATCTCAAAGTCATTCCAGGAGGAAATAGGATCAATGATAATACAGATCTTAAAATGGATGAAAATTGGTTACCATGTTTTGTTAAATTTCTTTTAAAAAAATTTAAAACATTGTTTTTAAATGTTATGGATTGATAATTAAAAACAAACTTGATTTTTATTAATTTCATAAGTATATTATAACTATCAGTTTTTAAAGAATTATTTATTTATTTCAACTTTTCATAAAAATTATTCCACAATCCTAAATGTTTTGATTCTGAAAACTACAGACTAAATATTAATTTGAATGTCATTTCACCTATAAAGTTTAAATTTTCAATTTTACAAAGTTACACATTACAATTTATAATTAGCTATGTAGTAATAAAAAATTACAATAAAAAATTTTTCATGATAATTATGTCCGATATCATTATCAAGTATTTAATAAACTAAAATTTTAAAATATCATTAATAAACTTTTATTTAGTTAAATTAAATTCTAGCAAAGGATCAAAATACAGATTACACTACATTTTTAATCTATTTATGGCTAAATTTATTAGAAAAACCTGTTATTTACTGTAAAAGTAGAAAGTTTACATATACAGTATCATGATTCTGTAGTTTATCCAATATTTATAGCAAAAATTAAAATCAATAAATAAAATACTAAATTAGGAAAACATTAAAAAATTAATACAGAAATGCTGATCTTTAACATCTTTAAAATCTATTTAAAATAGTTAATGTTCTACTCATAACTTTTAGAGAACAGATATTATTACAAGAGCTAGGACATCTGGGCAATAAAAATCATACAAGTTATCTTATGTCCTATAACTCTTATTGTACAATTTTAACATTATACAACTAAATTTTTAAAACCATTTTAAATATCAAAATAGTAATTCCAATTTATTATTATTTTTTTAATAAACAGAAAAGCAGCATAATTAAAAATCATTGGGACATCCAAAAACTAAATCTAAAAAACAAATTAATATAAATAACTGATAATGGTTATATCAATACCAAAAGATGTATTAAAAAAAATCTAATGAAGCCCAAACTATGATTCACGAGTCTAATCTGGCCCAGGGGTCATATGTCCATGGACCAGATTAGGTCCATGAACATATTTGACACATCACTTTTATTAAATGATAGAAATAGGCCTACATTTTGTATATATGTGGAATATACAAACTGTGCCTTGACTAAATTTATGAGAATTTGGTCTATGAATTGAAAAGTTTGGGCATCACTGATATACTTTGCTGAAATTTTTCATGAAAGAAAAAATTGTTTTTGTTATTACATTTATTTAAACAAAATCATTAAATAAAACTTTAACATTCAACATTTCATTATTCCATTATAAAATTAGTGAATATAATAATTTAATTTTAAATCAGATTAAGAAAAACAATGAATAAAATAACTTATTACATATTGAAACAATATATTTGTAACCATAAAGTAATATTTATATAAAAAATTAACAAGCCCAGGATTTTATATAAAGAACTTTTTAGATTCATCAACTTTTATGATTAACTCAATTTTGATGAGAAGTCCATAATGTGACTAAGCAGTAAAATAACAAAATAAAGTACATATATAGATAAACAATCAAACTAATTTTAATGTTACAATTTTGTAATAACTCAGGATATATTCTTTTCTTCTTAATTGAAGTTTTAGACTATTTACAAAAAATTTAAAATTTTTCTTGATTTTCTTGAAAAATTTGATCTTTTTTAACTTTGTGGACTTTTCTACCAATTTTTACCTTGTTTTTAGAAGTGTTTTCTTCATTTAGAAGTTTTTCTTCAAAGCAAATTTAAAACTGTTACTTCTGTGGTGGTGTAAAAAGGATTTAAAAGATAGACTCGAAAAATTTTAAATTTTTTGTAAATAGTCTAAAACTTCAATTAAGAAGAAAAGAATATATCCTGAGTTATCACAAAATTGTAACTATATGCAAATAGTGTAGATTTCTCGTAACTACCACTAGAGGGCCAGAAGCAGTTTAAAAGTGGATAAAATAATATGGTGTGAAGAATTCATTATGGTTTTAATGTAAAAAGTGTCAGAACCTCTAAGAAAAGGCTGGCACTTGATCTTTTTTAACTTTGTGGACTTTTCTACCAATTTTTACCTTGTTTTTAGAAGTGTTTTCTTCATTAAGAAGTTTTTCTTCAAAGCAAATTTAAAACTGTTACTTCTGTGGTGGTGTAAAAAGGATTTAAAAGATAGACTCGAAAAATTTTAAATTTTTTGTAAATAGTCTAATTTTAATGATTGACAAGAAAAATCATAACACTCAAATTTTTAAAATTATAAATGTTAACACAGATTGAGCACACTTCTATTGTATCTCATGCAATGACTGTTTTTCCTTTTCTTTAATCTGAAAGTAAAGAAAGAAAAAATTTAGGTTTAAATACTTGATCTGAAACTAAATAAAATAAATATCTATTATTAATTTGTTTAAGATAATGTATTTTCATTAAGATAAAATAAAATCATATTTTTAAGTACTTGCATAAAAATATTTGAAATGTTTAATGTCATATAAGTATGAAATTTTCAATTGTCTCACTAAAAAAAATTAATTAGTGATATAACTTAAGAACACTAACAAAATTCTTGAATCATTATTCTATATTTCAATATTAGTAAAATAAAATCAGCAAATTTTATTTAGTCACTAATATAAAAAGAGCCAAATGAATTTTTTTTAGTACTCAGTGGCATGGATTCATGAACATGTCCTTACTAAATTGAGCAATTATTTATTGTGACATTGTCACAATGCTGGACTGCAATTTTTAATCATATTTTTCATTTATTTTTAATTTAAAATATATTCTCTCCACCTCAAATTAGTAGTGATTTGCCCCTGTACATCAACTTGTCCTTTAACAATAGTTAAACAATCAAACTAATTTACGTTAGAACAGATGAAAAGTCATTTATCTTATACGTTTCAGGGGAAAATTTTTGAATTGATGTAACATGACTTCCGGTACAAACTGGAAATTCATATAAGTGGGGCCTCTTGCTCCTAAGGTTTCCATATCTAATCTCATCTTTCATTATTCCATTATAAAATTAGTGAAGGTTTCCATATTCTCATCTAAGATTTCCATATCTGATCTCATCAACCTAACTCTGTTCTCAAGATTGAAGAAAGAAAGATGAATGGACAACAGTGGGAATTTATAGGTCTAAGATTTTTTCAAATTGCAGCCCAATAACAATTATATTACTATTTTATCATTGCAAGGTGTAATAACATTTGAACGTATTCATGAATTCATTAATCTGAGTGGTTTTACAACATTAGCAGACATTTGCCATTTCAAGATGGTGGAATTATACTTGCCAACCTTTAGAATGGGGAATAGCTGGAAAGTTAGTAGAAAAATGCTGATTTTTACTGATAGCATAAAAAGTGAAAAAGTTCTGTATTAACATTTATCAATGTTAATAAAGAACTTTTTCACTTTTTATGCTAACATTTATCAATGTTAATAAAGAACTTTTTCACTTTTTATGCTATCAGTAAAAATCAGTATTTTTCTACTAACTTTCCAGCTATTCCCCATTCTAAAGGTTGGCAAGTATAATTCCACCATCTTGAAATGGCAAATGTCTGCTAATGTTGTACAATGCTTATATTAAATACCTTTAATAAATAAAATTTAATGTTATCTCTGTATGATATCTTATAAACCTATTGCCATAAATACTGTCAAGAGTATGTCAATAACTCTTTAACATAACAATTTAAAAAAATGCAAATATTTTACAGGACATATAAATCTACAACTATATTTATGATGTGTTCCATCTTGATATTGCATGATGAGTGCGTCCTATTGTATGTCTTTGTGCAATGTTTTGCTTTGTTAATAATTTCTTTTGTTACAGTACAATGTACTCATTTCAGGTGCTACCAGTCCAGTTTATTGACTTTCACTGCAATTAATTTTTCTGGTTATTTATTTCCTATCTGTATTTTTCTTACCATACTGAATATCATTTTCTTTTGCCACACAGCAATGCAGGAGAGGCCCTGAAATGCTGTGTGGTAAAATAGTATGGTTGATGATGGTTCTTTTCTTGAAAAAGTTCATACCATACAATCTGTACATTCTTAAGTGATGAATTAGATGTTTCTTCTTTTTGGGCAGAGAAACTGTAGTGCTGCTCAATAATTTGATATAACTGTAAAAGTAACTCATTTCCTTCTGCTGATAAGTCAGCCATAATTGATTTAACCACCAACATGATGGCACTAACATTGCCAGACTTGAAGATGCAATTTATCTCATCTGCCGTTTAAAATTGTCACAATTGAGCTAAAATGTATGAGAATACATATATAAAAATATTAATTTTGGTTTTTTCCCAATTGAAGGAATCTGAGAACATCGTTCTGGTTTGTTTCAGTTTGTAATAAAATACAGTGTCTTTGGCATATATATTGGTTTTCTTTTTGAAACCGTGTCCTGTTTTATATTTGTGGCGTAATAAACACTAGTATTGTGTTTTATTCTAAAGACACATGGCAAATTTTCCATCAAATTCCTTTATTAGTTGATACGGTACATTGTTTTTTACTCGTTTCGGGCTTTGCCCCTCTTCAGTCAACCAAAATACAATATATATATTTAACTTATAACAGTAGAGAGTTTACATAAAATAATGAGTACATAAACGATATATAGACGTACCTTTTGGTTACACTTTGTATNCCTTTTTTTCTATCGAACGTCATACATGGCAACACTTAAGACACCAGCGCATAAGAAAAAATAAAAAAGGGGGTGGAAGGTAAAGAGGGGGAGGAAACAGTTAAAAATTTTTTACAGTTTGTAGTATCGAAATATGCTTATAAGAGAAGATTTTAGAACTTTTAACCTTTTAATTTATTTATAATATATACTAGTTATACAAAGATTAAAGCAGATTTTACGTTTTTAAATTATACAAAGTGTAACCAAAAGGTACGTCTATATATCGTTTATGTACTCATTATTTTATGTAAACTCTCTACTGTTATAAGTTAAATATATATATTGTATTTTAGTTGACTGAAGAGGGGCAAAGCCCGAAACGAGTAAAAAACAATGTACCGTATCAACTAATAAAGGAATTTGATGGAAAATTTGCCATGTGTCTTTAGAATAAAACACAATACTAGTGTTTATTACGCCACAAATATATATTGGTGTTAGACTTGTTAAATGAAGTGTTTATTTGATACTACCAAATTCTTTAAATTAAAAATACTGACAAAAGTGAAAATCAGCATGTCTTCTGATGGAGCATACAAAATGCTGATGGTTGGCAACTTTGTGGAATGCAGCTATGATCAATAAAGAGGTAAACATTCACATCAAATCTTACCCTCTCTCTTACATTTCTGTGTATATTTATCTACTTGAACCTTGTTTATTAATAGGATATATTATACTGCTGAAGTTTCTTTTGACTAAGATCTCTCTTTGCTAATCAGAAATTTCAGCAGTATAATAAGTCCTATTACTAAAACAAGGTTCAAGTAGACAATATATACACAGAAATGTAAAACAGTAAGAACACAGAAAGTAATTCTTTCTTACCTCTATTTATTCATTTATGATGATATAATTTTTAAAACTTATTTTTATATTACTACTTATCAATAAAAGTAATGTTTAATTTAAGGATCATCACTTATTTATATAAAGATGTACTAAGAGAGAATATGCTATTATAGTGGTTACTCATATTCTATGCACCTTAAAATTTTTTTTTATATTGGCAATTTCCAATTTGATATAGGAGATGATTTCTATAAATTTTTTTCATCACATTTATAATGATATAATAATAAGATACATTCCTTAGATCAGATCTAAAGATAAAAAATATAAATAACTAAATTAAAGGTTTTTTAAAATGATTTTTATCCCAATAAATGTTGCTATGCTACACTTACAATCAAAAATCGAACCTGTACTGGCATGTATCCTATAAAAGATACACGCCAGTACAGGTTCAATTTTTGATTGTAAGTGTAGTAAACTTCTGGTGTTAGTAAAGGGTTGAACAGTATTGCTATGCTAGTTTATAAATTGAAAACAAAATCTGTTATCTAGTTTTGACATTACTATTAGGTCTTTTATTTTAAAAAGTTATATTTCTTGAATTTTTTTATATACAAAATCAATAGGATAATGCCTTTCCAATAGGAAATGTCTAGCTAGTAGAAATAGAGAGGGAAGTCCCAATCTGAACCTAGCTTAGTGAATGTGTGAAATATTTGACTGTCTTTTATATTACAAATATTTCAATAAACATGTACCACAGCATAATACATGTAGTCAATCTTGTAGTTTTTAAGATCTTTTTCTTAATCACATCTCCCAAAATTTGAGTATTGTTGAACCTTATATTACATGAAGATTAGTCTTGTTTAAAACATACTTGCAAATGTGTATTTTATAGTTATAAAATTTTCCCCAAGGTTAACGTATCATACAGAACAATGAAGGCGATCTTGATATCTAAATTGAATACAAACTTTACAGAAATGTGGCATATGTCTAGGTTTGCGATTGAAAACCTGCACATTGTTGTCTCCATCGTAAGCTCATGATGACCCAACCTTCATCTCCAGGATCATCAGGAAGGAGAGCTGAGTCCATGGCTACAATCCAGAAACTATACAGTAGTCTATAGTGGAAGAGTCTGTAATCACCAAGACTAAGGAAGGCAAGGTAGGTCCAAAGCATGACTAAAAGCATGCTTATCATTTTCTTCGACATTTGTAGGATTGTGCATTGAGAATTTGTCCCATGGCCAGACAGTGAATGTTGAGTTCTACTACAATGTTATAAGGCATCTGAAAGAGGATTTTCATTGCAAAAGATCTCAACTGTGGCATGATGGCAATTGGGTGCTCCACCATAACAATGCTCCTTCTCACACAGTATTGAAAACCTGCACATTTTAGCATGCAGAAAGATCATTGTTGCCCCCAACCTCCATACTTGCTGGATCAGACACCTTATAATTTCTTTTTGTTCAAAAAGACAAAATTCAAGTTGAAGAGTTGCTATTTTGTCACAGTAGAGGACATCCAACATGAATTGCAGATAGTACTTGAAACCCTCCAAGAACAGGATTTCCAGAGAGCATTCCAAGCTTAGCAGAAATGCTGAAATTGGTATTTCAATGCAGCAGGGTGCTATTTTGAAGGTGATGAATATCAAAGTTAAATAAAGTATGTTACTTTCTTTTTTATATACCCAGTATTGGAACTTTTTGATTGCACTTCAAAGATTATACTCAAAAAATTAAACTATTACCATATTATATAATCACAAAAATTTTAATTTTAAAATAAAAAAAATTGGTATAACAATTTTTGCTGCATTCTTTAAAATTTTGAAAAGAAAACAATATAAAATTAGTTCTAGTCTCAAAGTACAATATAAATAATAAATTACATTAAATGCATTAAAGACAGACATTAGAAGATTTTAATTTGTATTCTATTGCAATAAAATCTTTTTTCTTATTCATTTATTATTGGTTATGCATTCTGTATAGTTTATAATATATCATTCACTCTGTGCAGATGTTTGTTCAGTACAAAATATCCAGATTACAACAGTTCACTATTTATGACTTCTCATCCTCAGTCAAAATTCTAATATGATATAAACTTTATTGAAGAGTGTTATGTAGCATATCTTAAACAATCAGTTAGATTTATTAAAAGTTTATTATGCTAAATAAATAAATATATTTTAAAGCTTATTTTTGATTCAAATGTATGTCTTAACTTCTTGTTCATTACATCCAAATTTATGTTAATGAAAACATAACAAAATAATGTAATGTCATTAGTAAATTGTAAATTAGATATAAGCTCTACTTTTAAGCTGACATTAAAATCAAATTAAAAATTTACCTAATTATGCTCATCCAATAATTTCTCTTGAAACGCTAATATAGAATTAACAATTCTTTTTAGTTTGTTGATAGGTGATGAAAGTGATATCCTGAAAAATACCATAAGTATTAAAGATCTTTTTAGTTTTTTTGTCTTATTCTAAAATCAAAATTATACCTGAAATGATATGTATTTGGTTTTTGTCCAAAAATGCAACCTGGCATTACACACACTCCTGTTGTTTCCAGAAGTTGTAATGCATAATAATAATCTGGTGACATTCCTTTAGCCTTTTGAAATACACAATTTTATAATTAAAAATTGTAATAAAACAATTATTACTGTTTTTAATTAACTATTTTATACCTGGGCTTTCTCTATGAATTTCTGGGGTAAAATTAACCTTGGAAAAGCATATATTGCACCTAACACTTTGGTGCATTTTATATTAAATTTATTTAGCTCATTGAATAAGTATTCTGCATTCTGTTTTAATGAAAATAACACTTCATTTTTTTCCTAAAGAAAAGAAAAAAACTAAAAATTAATTTTGTATCAGGTGAAGTCGATCAATTTTATTATACAGCAAGTAAAGATTATTTACTTAAATTAAAAAATTAAAATGAGTCATAAACTTCTAAAACTTTGTATAAAAAAGAGACTATGATCATGTGAAACTGTAATTTCATATTAAGTATTCAGTAAGATTCAAAAACAGAGTCAAAGATAGTTTTATATTTTCTAAAAGCCTAAAGAAAAACACAGTAACTATAGTTTCTTTATCAATATATTATTATTATTATATACTGCTGAAGTTTCTTTTG
>NW_019384393.1:46958-48035 GCF_000671375.1 Centruroides sculpturatus | reverse complement strand
TAATATTAATAATATAATTATTTTAGAATAATCTGAAAGAAAAGACTGCCCAAGAGTGGGACTTGAACTCACAACTCCTATGTATTGCTAGTTATACTACCTGGGCTGTGTAACACAGAACACCTAAATTAGAATTCTGAGTGGCTTAGTGAGTGGAGCTAAGAATGTTCTGAGCATCATTGAACAATTATTCTTAGTTAGACAGACAACTGGGCAAAATGGTGGACAAAGTTAAAAATTATTATTGCAAACAAACTGGTCGAAAAGGATGAAGTAACCAATATAATTATTCAAATGGAAACTGCGTCAGATTGTGATGAAATTAATGAAGTAATTATTAATTGTAATCAACATAATGGACCATTATCTTCTGTTAAAATGTATTCGGAATCTGTTATACCGATGTATGATAATTTTACATTTTGAAGTCATTTTAGAATGAGTTAATGATTTAGAACGAGAGAATAACTTTGTGATTGTTATATAAAAAAATACATTTAGTCCAACACGAGCAGTCATCTTGTAAATCATATGAAGAGAGAAAAAAACAATGACATCACTAGTAGAAGTTAGCATAGATAAAAGAAGCGACTGAACTAGCTAGAATTCTAGCAATGGGAGGAGTCAAGCAGTAGTTAGAAACAAGTTCAATATCGCAGCATAACTAGACTTAGCAAGAATTCTGCATTACTGAACACGGCTCAGGACTAATTAATTAACTAATTTAAATATAACCATATCAGTCATTCATAATATGACTGACTGATATGGTTATATCTAAATATTGGGTTGTTCGGAAAGTAAGTTCATTTTTTTCCTTGGAAAAAAACACAATATTTTTATAATAAATAACATATTTTATTGAATTATACATTGACCATTTTGGTCAAATTCTTATCATCATCGTTTCTGGTAGTAGCATGATTCCATGTTTATAAAAGTTTTGATTGTTGCTTACAAAAACTGATCCAAGTGATTTTTGACATTGTCATTTCAAGTAAATGTCTTACAGTTAAAAAAAATTTGTATAGGCCGGAACAAGTAATAATCTGAGTGTGCTCGATCTGGCGAATATGG
>NW_019384393.1:33668-41827 GCF_000671375.1 Centruroides sculpturatus | reverse complement strand
GCTAGTGATCTTTGGCTATTGCAATTTTATGGTAACCTACCTATTATTACTTTTGCTAAGTCTACACAAGCACTAGATCTGTAGATCTCACGTATGATGTAGCAAAAGAACATAAGTATGACGTAGCAAAGAGCTGATATACAACAGCGTTATAAAAAATAGCGCAGACGGATGGATCCATAGTTAAATGGGAAGAGGCCAGAATCATTGCAAAGGTGCACTCGCCTACACTTGCATCCACAACAGAGAAGTGTGAGATCTACAGATCTAGCTTAAATGATAAATGTTTAAACTATAAAGATGCAACCATTTTACCATCGGCATGGAAATATATAATCACAAAGAACTCATAAGATGATACATCCACCAGGCTCAATAAAAACCCGAGTTACTATATAAAAAATGTTTACATATTGTATTGTGGGGAATTACTGTATTTCGTATTCATTTATATATTATTTTGTTTTTCTTATTTATTGTATTAATTTCGTTATGCTTGTTTACTTAATTTTATTTCAACATATGTTCTAATATAATTTAAATTTGAACGTGTTCGAAAAGCCATTGATTTGAACATCTTTAACCTGATGATGGCCCATGAAATTGGTTGAAAATGTTTGTTTATCTGAATAAATGTGCTTTCTCAGTATTAAGGTGTGTTGACTTTGTAACATTATTTATCTGTTCAAATTTTTAGACAATATTTATTTAAAACTCAATTAATTTAATTAACACACTTTTTTTTCATTTCAGTGAGTATGGCATGACTATATCCAAAGTATATCCAACAACTTTGCCAGATTATCTATCAGGCTATATTAAGACTAATAACTAATTAAAAAAGTATAAAACATAATTTATAGTGCATATCAAAATAATCTTAAAATATTACTACTATAAATAACATTTCCAATGTGTACACATCTGTATTATGCAGCATCCATATTACGTAGAACATTTCCAATATAAATTTAATCACATATAATTTCATACAAAAACTCTATATTATCTTAGTATTGTATTCAATCTCAAAAAAAGTCTATATCTAACTTTAGTTTGAAATTTTAAGTTAGTAATAGAAGAAATATGCATTGAATTAGAAATTTTTAAATCTAAATTATATGCAATTTAGTTTTTATGTTATTAAAAATATGACAAATTTATTTTTAATCTTACTTCATCAGCCATAATAAATAACTTTTCATCATATGCAAATTTAATAATTTCTTTCATAGTATTTTCTGAGAAGACAGATCCTGAAAGATGATATTATATAATTAGTAAGCATGTTTGCATACAGTACAATTTAAAATAAACAAAGTACTGTTATTTTCTTGTCATACTTTTATGAATTAAAGATAATACACAGTTATAAACTAAAATTAAATATGATGTATATTTTTATTACATTTAAAACAATTTATTGCTTTATGCTTTGGAAACAAAATATTTTAATCAAAACAAGAGTAAGTGGTTAGAAAAGGAACCCATCTATATCAAATAGTACCCAGCAAATCACCAAACAGATAAATAACACCTTATCCTTGCTGAGAAATATATTTATTTCAAAAACAAACGTTTTCAGCCTGATTTACAGGCCATCCTCAGATTGAGAATGAAATTGGAACTAAAACATTCCATTAATAAAATACAAAATTCAAATTAAATAACCAATGGAATAGCATAAAAATAAAATTAAAAATTAAATATCAATGGAATAACATGAAAATAAAAATATATGTACATAGAAGTATTAAGAAATACAATTACTAACCAATAACAAAACACCTCTAATAAAATTACTATTCTAACTAGTTATGTTACAGGTGTTATATCATTGGTTAGTAATTGTATTTCTTAATACTTCTATGTACATTTATTTTTATTTTCATGTTATTCCGTTGATATTTAATTTTTAATTTTATTTTTATGCTATTCCATTGGTTATTTAATTTGAATTTTGTATTTTATTAATGGAATGTTTTAGTTCCAATTTCATTCTCAATCTGAGGATGGCCTGTAAATCAGNCATGAACCGTATTATTATTATTATTATTATTATTATTAAAATAAGAATTAAATAAAATCATTTTATAATAAAATGAAGAAAAAAATAAAATGCAGAATTTTACCAGCATTTTAATATAAATTGACATTTTACTCCAAAAATTAAAAACTTTATATATTATTATCTGCTTAAAAGTTATTTAAATTATCAAAAAACAACAGTAAAAAAATTATTATTAGTTTCTATTTCTTATACCACAGAAAAAAAATCAATCCTTTCATAATGAGAAAAAATTCAATGATATATTTATATAATAAATACAATCAACCCAATAATTACATCAAATATCAAACAAATAGCAGGATTCTTTTATTGAGCTGCTAAGGATATATAATTACATAGTCTTGATAGTTTAAAGCACTACTACTCTTAAGTCAAGTAAATGTACTCAACCAGAACATGTAAGAATAACATATTTGGGTAATTAAAATCAAATATATGATGAGATACTATACACTGAAATTGTAAGCACACTGAAAGGTTTAACATCAGCTTTCATTTTATTACATTGTGAAATTAACACAATATTATTTAACACCTTTACTTATCACTGTTTTTCATTGTATATTCCATATACTACAAGATTTCAATAGTTCAAGGTTGTCTCATTCCTGATCAACTCAAACTATCAAGACTTCTGTACTAAGAAATTTGGCAAGAAGAAGGTGGATAGACCATCCTCTCTTGTTAAATTTAATAAAATTTATTTATTTATAATTATTTTAGAATAATCTGAAAGAAAAGACTGCCCAAGAGTGGGACTTGAACTCACAACTCCTATGTATTGCTAGTTATACTACCTGGGCTGTGTAACACAGAACACCTAAATTAGAATTCTGAGTGGCTTAGTGAGTGGAGCTAAGAATGTTCTGAGCATCATTGAACAATTATTCTTAGTTAGACAGACAACTGGGCAAAATGGTGGACAAAGTTAAAAATTATTATTGCAAACAAACTGGTCGAAAAGGATGAAGTAACCAATATAATTATTCAAATGGAAACTGCGTCAGATTGTGATGAAATTAATGAAGTAATTATTAATTGTAATCAACATAATGGACCATTATCTTCTGTTAAAATGTATTCGGAATCTGTTATACCGATGTATGATAATTTTACATTTTGAAGTCATTTTAGAATGAGTTAATGATTTAGAACGAGAGAATAACTTTGTGATTGTTATATAAAAAAATACATTTAGTCCAACACGAGCAGTCATCTTGTAAATCATATGAAGAGAGAAAAAAACAATGACATCACTAGTAGAAGTTAGCATAGATAAAAGAAGCGACTGAACTAGCTAGAATTCTAGCAATGGGAGGAGTCAAGCAGTAGTTAGAAACAAGTTCAATATCGCAGCATAACTAGACTTAGCAAGAATTCTGCATTACTGAACACGGCTCAGGACTAATTAATTAACTAATTTAAATATAACCATATCAGTCATTCATAATATGACTGACTGATATGGTTATATCTAAATATTGGGTTGTTCGGAAAGTAAGTTCATTTTTTTCCTTGGAAAAAAACACAATATTTTTATAATAAATAACATATTTTATTGAATTATACATTGACCATTTTGGTCAAATACTTGTTATCATCGTTTCTGGTAGTAGCATGATTCCATGTTTATAAAAGTTTTGATTGTTGCTTACAAAAACTGATCCAAGTGATTTTTGACATTGTCATTTCAAGTAAATGTCTTACAGTTAAAAAAAATTTGTATAGGCTGGAACAAGTAATAATCTGAGTGTGCTCGATCTGGCGAATATGGTTGGTGTGATAGCACGTCCCATCTAAGTTATAACAGTTTCTGACACGTTACCAAACTTGTGTGAAATTTGACATTATCGTGGTAAAACACTACACCTGTTTAGTTGATCAATTCTGGCCACCTTTTCTGTTTGATGATATTACTCAATGGCAGTACAATTTTGAATCAATTGTTAAATTGTCTGGTAAAAGCTCCAAAAAACATTTCCTTAAAATCCCACCAAAGAGAGCATCTCTCCTTAAGAACATGTGGAACCCATATGTCGAGCTTTGAAACTAAACCAATTTGTTTCAAGTAATCATAAACAGTTCAATTTGACAAATTTAATCTCTTACTGATTTCATGTGTTGTTATTCGGCAGTTTGCTTCAATCAATACCTTTATTTTGTTTTCATTGGCTTCAACTGGCCATCCAGAACGTGGTGCATCTTCAATATTGAAATTGTCAGAATGAAATTTTGTAAACCAGTTTTGGCACTGTCATTCTGTCAATACATCTTCTCCATACACGTCACACAATTTTTTTCTCGCTTGAACAGTGTTCTTACCTTTTCGGTAACAAAAGCAAAATATGTCGAAAATGCTGCTTTCGATCTTCCATATTTGATGGGACACAAAAAATAAACAATTGCACAAAATCAAACAAAATTTTTTACAAATAAGCCTTGAAGTGCTAGCTGTCAAAATATATAATGATAATACAGTTTAGAATGAAAATGACGGGAAAATATGACAAATCCATCTAGTGGTAAAAAAAAAAAAACAAACTTACTTTCTGAACAACCTAATAGTTATAAATATTTTCCGAAACCTGATTCATTACTATAAAGCCATACCAACTACTAGATAATATTGGGCTATATTATTATTGCCAGAATATAGCCAAATATTATTTGGCAGTTGATATGTCAAAATTAGTTAATTAATTAGTCTGGAAGCAGAGATCAGATGGAGATCAGGGGTAGTATAATTGACTAAATTTGTTTGCAAACATATACAATTATTTTATCAGAAAAATCATGTCACAGAAAAGCAAAATGTCTTTCTTAATTACATCCCTGATATTGTATACTTTCTTAATAATACCCTCCACATTCCTTGGATCTGCCCCTACTAAAATATATAGGTAAACTTTTATCAAACAATAATTCTTCCAAAATTTTAGAACTGGAGTCATTTCCTAAAGTTAAAAAATTCTCTCTTGCAAACATTGCAACATTTTAAAATTATTTGATCAGCATGTATGATTATTCTCATTTACTACATACATTCATTTTTATATATATAGATAAATTGATGTCTGTCTGTCTGTATGTCCTTCATGCATTACCACACTGTTTATCCGATTGCCGTGAAACTTTGGGAAGTTGTTTAATATACTCCCGTAAAGGTTTCTGGCATAGTACATTTATCCTACAATAGATGGCGCGTGTGTATATGAGCATTTCACTGTGTGTTGGATCGATTTCAAATTGTGAAGACCATTTCCCCCCTCCGAAAAATATCTCTATATATGCATTTGTGAACTGTTATTTGCAATATTTGTAATAATTTTTGTTTAATCACTTTATTTCAACTATATTTTGCTAATTATGTATTCACTCGAACTTTGTTAAAACCTTAACTGTATCCCGAACAACAACTGAAGTTGTAGGTGGAAATTTGCCTATTTTACTGATCTAGGGATCCCCTTTTCCAAATTTTAATATCAACTCAAAATAATTTAAAAAGACAAATTACATTAAAGCAGTTTATTATCCAACTATCAGAAATTTCACAACATGCCAAGGAAGAGAGGAAGGAGCAATTAAATAATTAAAATTATAAAGGATTAAAAAATATATATAAAAATGGGGAATATCGCACTTCTGACAATCGCAGCGAGTGTGTGGGCTAAATTTGGAGAATCCGTGCTTCTCGCATGGACAACTGTATGTGGCCGGCTCACGCGTCGAAAAACCTTCCGATTTATTCGTGTACGCACCAGACGGAAAAACAAAAAATATCGTGTATCCACAAACACTCCAATAAATAAATAGAATTGAAACGACACTTTGAAATGTTTTCCCGATGAAAATGAATAATAATAATAAGTTTCAATAAAAATGATAAAATGTAAATTGAATTTTATTATAATAAGTTTGCTTGAATTTCGTTTCTTCTGAGATCGCAGCAATGCGTGACAGGTAAGCTAGTTTAATAATAAAGAAGAAAAAATTTATACATTAGTCAAACATTTTCATTATAACACAACACTTTCATTTATATTTTAGTCAGAGCATGGCAATGAGTAATAATCTTAAATTAATACCTATTAACTGTCTTAATTTTTGTTTTATTTATTTTCCCATTAATATATCTAAACTTTGAAAAATTAATAATCTCATAAATCATAAAATATTTTTATATATAATTTTTCTAAAAATATCAAATGATATCTTACTTTATTAAACACATCAAAAGATGGTTCACCAGATTGAGGTGCATTTACAACACAATCAATAGCAGCCTGAAATAAATGAGATTAAATAAATTTCTTTACTGTTTCAGTTAGTAACGTCACATATTAATATGCACATTATTTATTATATAATAATTTAAATCAGATATTTCCAATCTTTTTTAATTGTTTACCATTCTCAAATTTATATGATCTAATACAAAATAAGAATAAATTACAAATAAGCTGAAAAAAAATCAAATGAGTATTAATAATGATGTTTTATTAAACATACGTACATACATACATAAGAATTCAAAATGATTTATTAAAAACAAAATACTTTTGTGAAAATAATGTTAAAATTTTTTAGTAAGAAAATTGTGCGTGTTATGTTGTCATCACTCTAGACTTAATTTTATTATTTTAAGATAAATCTAATGAATAATTATTAAATGATTTGATAAAATGGCCAAGACAGTAAGTACAGTCAACCCCCCTATAAGATATAGATACGTTCCAATTTATTAGGAATCTGATTTCTTACAAGTCGTTCCAATCACAGCCCGACACATGTCAAGTTTACGGACTACGGCTGATTGAAAGGTTTTCTTCCATAAAATTAATCGATTCTACACTAATGCGACTCAACATTTCCAAAATACGTATATTTTTTCGTAGTTTTATAGGAATCGTAATTATAGGGACCGTAATTATAGGGGGGTCGACTGTACAAACTTATAAAAATTTATTAAAAAATTTTCAAATGAGACAACACATTAAAAATGACTACACCTTACCCTTTCTACATACTTCAGTAAATAACAATCTCACAGCAGAGATGACCTCCTTTTAGAAGCTTCTCATCCATTTTATAAAATATATTTTTTAATTACACTGTTGTCAAGGGAAGATTTTAATGTTTTACATATTGAGATGGATGAGAAGCCTGTTAAAAAGATTGACACAGCTATGAGACTTATTTCTGGAGGTGTGTAGAAATGACAAGATGAAGACATTTTTAATGTATTGTTTCATTTGAAAATTTTTAAATAAATTTTCTAAATTTGTGATTATTAAAGGAATTATTAAATGGTTTATTAAATGTAAAAATACTTATTGAGTTTCATCTAAATTATTAAAGCTTATTTTTTTATCTTTCAAATATAACTGACATACAAAGAAGCAATATATATAATTTTGTTGTATAATAATTTAATTATGTATTTTCATATGTAATTTTCGATTTAAATTTTTCAAATATATTTTTTGCTTCTTGAAAACTGTATATTTTATAATTATAAAAATATTAATATTAAAGAAACAAATAAATTTAATGTTCTCTTATACCAATCTTAAATTGCTTTAAAACACTAGAAGATTAAACAAATGCAGTTTGCTTTTTCAATTATTATTATTCTTACACTATTAGTATAAATGTAACTACTTTAGCAAAAATTCAGATAATTGTTCCAAATCACCTACGATTCATAGAAAATAATTTTCTGAAAAATATAATAAAATAACCTTTTCAAATTTTGCTGATAACTAAATATATACAGTAGACCCCCCTATAACGTGAGTTCCTATAACGTAGATTCCTATAACGCAGCAAAAAAATTGCAACAATATTTATATAAAGATGCTAAAAGGGACGTGTAAAACGTCATCGCCAACTCGTCATTGCGGACGAGCAGCCGAACTACTTTCCGCTGTCCAGCGCCACGCTATGGCGAGTTTAGGCGGGTAAATTGAGTTTACTATCATCTGTACAGTATTATATATAAATTATATATAAATTAGGTACTGTACATATAATTATATGTAAATTAGGACTAAATTAGGTACTGTATATATAATTATATATTAACTTA
>NW_019384393.1:28766-33282 GCF_000671375.1 Centruroides sculpturatus | reverse complement strand
GTACAGTCAACCCCCCTATAAGATATAGATACGTTCCAATTTATTAGGAATCTGATTTCTTACAAGTCGTTCCAATCACAGCCCGACACATGTCAAGTTTACGGACTACGGCTGATTGAAAGGTTTTCTTCCATAAAATTAATCGATTCTACACTAATGCGACTCAACATTTCCAAAATACGTATATTTTTTCGTAGTTTTATAGGAATCGTAATTATAGGGACCGTAATTATAGGGGGGTCGACTGTACAAACTTATAAAAATTTATTAAAAAATTTTCAAATGAGACAACACATTAAAAATGACTACACCTTACCCTTTCTACATACTTCAGTAAATAACAATCTCACAGCAGAGATGACCTCCTTTTAGAAGCTTCTCATCCATTTTATAAAATATATTTTTTAATTACACTGTTGTCAAGGGAAGATTTTAATGTTTTACATATTGAGATGGATGAGAAGCCTGTTAAAAAGATTGACACAGCTATGAGACTTATTTCTGGAGGTGTGTAGAAAGGACAAGATGAAGACATTTTTAATGTATTGTTTCATTTGAACATTTTTAAATAAATTTTCTAAATTTGTGATTATTAAAGGAATTATTAAATGGTTTATTAAATGTAAAAATACTTATTGAGTTTCATCTAAATTATTAAAGCTTATTTTTTTATCTTTCAAATATAACTGACATACAAAGAAGCAATATATATAATTTTGTTGTATAATAATTTAATTATGTATTTTCATATGTAATTTTTGATTTAAATTTTTCAAATATATTTTTTGCTTCTTGAAAACTGTATATTTTATAATTATAAAAATATTAATATTAAAGAAACAAATAAATTTAATGTTCTCTTATACCAATCTTAAATTGCTTTAAAACACTAGAAGATTAAACAAATGCAGTTTGCTTTTTCAATTATTATTATTCTTACACTATTAGTATAAATGTAACTACTTTAGCAAAAATTCAGATAATTGTTCCAAATCACCTACGATTCATAGAAAATAATATTCTGAAAAATATAATAAAATAACCTTTTCAAATTTTGCTGATAACTGAATATATACAGTAGACCCCCCTATAACGTGAGTTCCTATAACGTAGATTCCTATAATGCAGCAAAAAAATTGCAACAATATTCGTATAAAGATGCTAAAAGGGACGTGTAAAACGTCATCGCCAACTCGTCATCGCGGACGAGCAGCCGAACTACTTTCCGCTGTCCAGCGCTACGCTATGGCGAGTTTAGGCGGGTAAATTGAGTTTACTATCGTCTGTACAGTATTATATATAAATTATATATAAATTAGGTACTGTACATATAATTATATATTAATTATATATAAATTAGGTACTGTATATATAATTATATATTAACTTATTGTAACTTTGTTATAATTAAATATATAATTTCCGCCGTCTAGCGTGGCGCCACGCTACGGAGATTTTACGCTAACTATCGTCTGTACAGTATGTAAATTAGGTACCGTAAGTCTAATACAGTACTGTAATTTTATACATTTCTTGTGAAAGAAACATTTCTTATTCAATGGCCATAAAAATTATTTATATTAATGATGTCTCCAAAGTTCAACAAAGTTTTCGCAGAAAAATAACATCAGAAATCGCGGCCGCAGTTTGGTGCGCTGGTCTGTGACGAAAACAAGCTTAAGTAATGGCGACGTTGAACGGTGCACACTCGGTAAGTAATCCTACAATTTTTTGTTTATAGCATAGTTTATACGGATTATTCCCAAAAAATTATATGTGTTTTGGAAATATTAAGTCGAATTAGTCTAGAATTGATTAATTTTATGGAAGAAAACCTTTCAAACAGCCATAGTCCGTAAACTTCACGTGTTGGGCTGTGATTGGCTCATGTATTTAAGGATTCCTACAACACGAAATTTGTATAACGAGGAACATATCTCCGCGTTATAGGGGGTCTACTGTAATACGCATTTCACAATTATCTTACTTAATCTGGCAGACAAATATATTTGTCAAGGGTGAGTGAGTGGCAGTGGTGAGGGACATATATATTCGTCAAATTCTTTTGAGGAATATCGCCAAAAACTAACCAAAACCTACTGCAAAAAAAATTCACATAAAAAATGAATTATGTAACAATAAAAAAAGACTTTTCTTTACTAGACATAACTGTTTACAAAATATTTTTTTGAAACAGTAATGAGAAATAACGCATGGAAAAATACTCTAAAAATTTCACATGTTTATTCTCCACTACTAAGGGGTAGCACCATACCTGACTATTCCACTATTGAAAGTGGACTTGTCTAACTGTTAATACAACTCATTATTTTTATTCTATATATATAAATATATATATATATATATGTATGAATAAAATAAAATAAAACTTACCTGACCCATAACACTTGGACAAAGTTTTGCTGATATTGATTTAACCAAAACTTCCATTACTGTAGGTAAAACATTGACAATTTCACAATAACCACCTCTTAAGCCACATCTAAAAAGTTTTAAATAATCAAATCAAGTTTAAATCACAAAAATCATGACTTAAATAAATAAGTTTATTTATAAATATATGTACTTACTCTCCCATATAACCTTTTGATGCAGACATAAATGATACCAATTCAATTTTATTGTAAGGATGGTTCATTTCTGATATTACTTTTTTAAAAGATAGAAATTTTGAATCTTCAAAATATGTGTTGTCTTGATATACCTACAATTTACATATAATATACTTCATTTTAACAACTTTCATATATTCATTATTTATCTCTCTTATTCACACTCAGATTCTTTAACATTACAAAGTCAACACATCTTAATACTGAGAAAGCACATTTATTCAACTAAACAAACATTTCAACCCATTTCATGGGCCATCATCAGGTTAAAGATGTTTGAATCAATGGCTTTTTGAACATGTTCAAATTTAAATTATATTAGAACATATGTTGAAATAAAATTAAGTAAACAAGCNAGCTAAACAAACGTTTTCAACCCATTTCATGGGCCATCATCAGGTTAAAGACGTTCGAATCAATGGCTTTTCGAACACGTTCAAATTTAAATTATATTAGAACATATGTTGAAATAAAATTAAGTAAACAAGCATAACAAAATTAATACAATAAATAAGAAAAACAAAATAATATATAAATGAATACGAAATACAGTAATTCCCCACAATACAATATGTAAACATTTTTTATATAGTAACTCAGGTTTTTATTGAGCCTGGTGGATGTATCATCTTATGAGTTCATTGTGACTATATATTTTCATGCTGATAGTAAAATGGTTGCATCTTTATAGTTTAAACATTTATCATTTAAGCTAGATCTGTAGATCTCACACTTCTCTGTTGTGGATGCAAGTGTAGGCAAGTGCACCTTTGCAATGATTCTGGTTTCTTCCCATTTAACTATGGATCCATCCGTCTGTGCTATTTTTGATAATGCTGTTGCATATCGGCTCTTTGCTACATCATACTTATGTTCTTTCATCCTCACGTTAACATTGAATTTAGGAACGGATCACTGTACACAAAGATGTATATCAAACCTACTCATGATCCGATATATATATACCATCAACATCTAATGATCCAATTACATATAAACTCTCTGCCTTTAGGACTCTAATCAGAAGAGCGTTTCTGTATTTCTCTAACATGATATACACAATAGAGGAGCCAAATAGCGTTAATGAAGTGCAAAAGGGTTGGGATTTGGAACAAGATCTGTAGAACGTCTAATTACCGCATACAATGATCCTAGAAACGGCAAAAAGAAAAAACCAGATGGAAGCAGCAACATCACAAAATTCACATATAATAAACGTCTATCCCCAGTTATGAAAGAAATTGCGAACTACAAAAACACCAATATTATATACAAAAGAGCTCCCACATTATATACGTTGCTCAGAAATAACAAAGAAAAAATTAATAAAAAAGAACAACCAGGAGTGTATGCAATACCGTACAAGAATGACCAATTAGGAATAGATAAAGAATATATAGGAGTCACAAATAGAAATCTTAATGTGAGGATGAAAGAACATAAGTATGACATAGCAAAGAGCCGATATGCAACAGCGTTATCAAAAATAGCGCAGACGGATGGATCCATAGTTAAATGGGAAGAGGCCAGAATCATTGCAAAGGTGCACTCGCCTACACTTGCATCCACAACAGAGAAGTGTGAGATCTACAGATCTAGCTTAAATGATAAATGTTTAAACTATAAAGATGCAACCATTTTACCATCGGCATGGAAATATATAATCACAAAGAACTCATAAGATGATACATCCACCAGGCTCAATAAAAACCCGAGTTACTATATAAAAAATGTTTACATATTGTATTGTGGGGAATTACTGTATTTCGTATTCATTTATATATTATTTTGTTTTTCTTATTTATTGTATTAATTTCGTTATGCTTGTTTACTTAATTTTATTTCAACATATGTTCTAATATAATTTAAATTTGAACGTGTTC
>NW_019384393.1:26846-28298 GCF_000671375.1 Centruroides sculpturatus | reverse complement strand
TCCTTCAAAAAAATCCTTAGTTAATTAATTTTCATTATAGACAGCTTTATGCCTCATTAAGAATTTTTCTGAGGTCTGTCTTATCAGGTAAATTACTGTACACAGTGTATTTTCATTTTCATGTAGTAAAGACTCTATGCCTTCATAAAGGACGTACTTTTCCTTTGTTTAAAGTATTTGGGCAGTTTATTCTCTGTTGTATTCTCAAGTAAACAATACATACAAGTACAGTACAGTATTTTCTGAGGAAACACTCATACTTATTTTTTTTAACCCCATTCCCGATAACCCGGCATTTTCACAAACTCGGCCACCCTTCGGATCACATTAGGCCGAGTTTTCGAGAGACTACTGTATTACTTACTTCTAATGAGTTAAATAATATAATGGAGGACAAATCAATCACAAAATAATTCTGGTATATGGAAATTATAGCTAAAAAAACAATATGATGGCAATCTGAGCATGCTCTAAAATATACATACTGATACTGTACAGATCAATGATAAATATTTATTATGTTTCTGTTGTTTAACATATAAAGAAATCTTATTTATTTCATATAAAAATTTTCAAAGTTCTCAGAATGTAAATTTGAAAAATTTTATTGATGGTTTATTATACATACATATTGATATTGTCAATAACTAAGGTTCAATGGTAACTTTTATGCAAAAAGTATATCATACTGTATTAAGAAAGATGGTTGAAAAAATAAATTTGACTTTCAATACAACATAAAACATTGTTTAAAGAGTCACTGGAGGGCAAAAAAGTATCACTTCAGTAAAAAGAAATTATTATTATTATTACTCTACCAAGATTTGCATGGACTCAGATGATATTACAGACTTTTCTCAAACTGTATTATGAAAAACTGATAATATTATGAATATCATCAATTTTTAGACTGTATTCAATAATCCCTTAAATACATAATTTTATCCTTTTATGTTATGATAAAACATTGCTTATTCAGGCTTGACTTCATCTGCAATAAATCACCTCTTTGGCCTTATTTACAGCATATAGATGCTAATTCTTTAATATTTCTGATATAATTACAATTACACTCAATAATAAATTTTATAACAGTGGAATTCAAAACTGGTGATGTTAGGATTATATATAAATAAACATCTCCAAACCCGATATCCAATATAGTAAGACACCAACCGAATGCCGTAAATTAACCGGGCTATTTTAATGCTAAATTCTAAATAAATTACGTAATTAATTTGGCACTAGAGGTAAGCGTTAGGCGCCATCTCTTATTAAAATTAATAATTATAAATATATTAATTAATTTAAATAATTTGGAACCGCTGGGAGAAAAAATCGGCCCGGAGCGGGACTCGAACCCACAACTCCTGCTTACCGTGCAGATGCGTTGCCAGTTACGCTACCCGGACCTCCGATCCGATCTCCTCTTCCAGCGTATAACTATGTAAC
>NW_019384393.1:20996-26568 GCF_000671375.1 Centruroides sculpturatus | reverse complement strand
GAGGAATGAAATACATGCTACCGTGCAGATGCAGACCAAATTATTTAAATTAATTAATATATTTATAATTATTAATTTTAATAAGAGATGGCGCCTAACGCTTACCTCTAGTGCCAAATTAATTACGTAATTTATTTAGAATTTAGCATTAAAATAGCCCGATTAATTTACGGCATTTGGTTGGTGTTAGGATTATAGACTAAAATTTAATTGTCAGAAAGTGTTTTGTCTTTGATTTAAAGCAACCACACAATCATTAAATATGATATTTTGCAAATATGTAGCACTCATCAAAGTCAATGTTGGAATGAAGCTGAAATTTTGAAATTCAATCTATTGGATAAGATATTCAAGACCAAATTTCACCATGTAAAGTCTAGAGCTGATTGCAAGCTTGTTGCATGCTACATCTCAATCAAAGTTTCTAGTTGTTGTCAATTTACACTGATCGCTAAAAACACATTTTATTTTGATTTTTACAATGGGCATTTAATATGAACAATGTCATGACAAATTTAATTTTTTAAAACATGCATATGTGTGCCCTGTGGCCACACATGTACAGTACATGTTTTAATCTATTGCTGAAGTTGATAGGTTGCTAGCTGAACATATAGTTTTTAAATGTTTCTTGATGTTTTGACAGTTATGACAATAGACATGCATATCTTCCCTAAACCTGTGAGTTTTAAACTGCTCTAGACAGGATGTTAGAAGCATGTCACCACTTGTATTTTCATGTCAAGCCAAAACAGAAAAACCTATATCACAAAGTTAAGTTTCATTTTCCTAGAAAATGTAGTTTCCTGGTAGTTTTTGTTATGATAAGTACATTACTATATTCTAAAGCAGATTCTGATTTATAAAGTATTTTTAAATATTTTAAAATTATCTATCTAACAATAAATAATATATGCATTACCTGTTGGATTTCCTGGATTTATAATTACTATTGCTCTTGGATGACAACATTTTCGTGCTTCATCAAGTAAACTTTTTATTTCCATTATATTAATACCCCATCCATTTTCTTCATCTAAAAAATATTTGATCTATGTAAAAAAAAAAAAAGCATTTATAATTCTATATAAATTTTAAATATCAGATTTATTATTGAAAGTTGTTTCAATATGTGTTTAATTAAATTTAATAATTAATAAAAATAATTGTTGAAAAGTTTTAAAACTATCTCCTAATTATATTTGATTTAAGTAAGATTTAAGTACAAAACAACAATCCTATAAAGCTGTGGTTCTCAAAGTATGGTCACAGACCAGTATAGTACATCAGGTGATTTGCAGACTGACCTAGTCATTTTTCTAAAATGCAATTCTATGCTTTTTAGCTACAGGAAAAGCTTTTTTATGCATCAATTATCTCTTAAGTTACTCTAAATAGACAGAATATTTTGATTAAATAACTTAAATTTGTAATCTGGGTACTTTGGCATTTTAAATGTTCCAGTTCTTATACTCAAACAGGTGAAGACCCAACATAGCAATTAAACCAGATGTTTTTATTTACAAATCAAGTATCATGTCAAGTACAAAATGTTTAAGCATTTTGGGATCACTATTATTATAATCACCTCATCAAATGTTCTGTTAAACAAACAGAAGACAATTTTAATAATTACCAAAAGCATTTTATAAAATAAAAGTAATATGATATATTTTTTAGACTTATTGTAAATTTTTGCACATTTAAAGTAAGAGACTAATAAAAAAATTACTAAGATAAAAACAAGTCTAAAAAAACAAACTGTTATTTTATTTTTGTTTTATAAAAAGGTTTTGGTATTTTCTGTATAGACTGGAAGTTTGTATACAGCTAAGTTTTCTATATCTGGTCTCAATTTCCATCTAGCTAACTCCATTCTTGAGATTAACAAAGGACAGACAGACAGACCATAGTGGAAATGTATAGGTCTGCAATTTGAAAACTGCAGCACATTAAACTCCTCTGGTCCTTAGAAACAAAATTAGATTGTAACTATCCAGTTTTTCGCTGATGATAATATTAATTTTTGATTGTTTTTAATTAATCACAGAATTTTTCAATTTAAAAAAAATTATTCTATAATATAGTCTATTTGAGAATACTAAACCAAACTTTTATTTAAAAACTTTTCACACTTTAATCAAACATCATTACTAAACCTGATATGTTTAAAGCTATACACCAACCAAAGCTGTTTGGTTGGTGTATAGTTTCCATACTTTAATTATAACAATTAAAAACATATAAAACATTTATATACTACAGTCAAACCTTTGGTTTTTGAACATAATTTGTTCTTAAAAGTTGTTTGAAAACTAATTTGTTCTCAAACTGAAACAAATTTTTTCCATAAGAAACAAAATAAAATGGATTAATCCATTCCAGACCCCTCTGAAACAAAAGCCTTCTTTTTTATCTTTTAGTTGTATTTCATACATAAAAATGTCTACAAATGCAATATAATATTATATTAAATATTTGTTATTTAATTTAACTTTTAAACAAGAATTCTTGGATGTCATTTATATTACACAAATGTAAATTAATGTGATTTTTATTAATTAATTTGATTTTCATCAATAACTTTTCATCAAGAGGAATGTTCCTGTATGATTTGTTCTCAATAGCAAGTTTATGCTAATTTCCAAAGAACATATAATATAAAATGGATTAATTCATTCCTGACCCCCAAAACAAAGCCTTTTTTTCCTTCTTAGCTGTATTTCATGCTTAAAAATGCCTACAAATGCAATATAATATTATATATAATATATCATAAATGTCATTTATATTACACAAATGTGAATTAATACAGTTTTTATTAATTTAATTTGAATTCAGTTGTGATGCATAATGAAAAATGGAAGCAGTATCATACCCACATGCACATTGAAATCTAATTTGAATAACATCATCATTGATGATTCATGTCATGACATCTAATGATGCAAGGTGATCTCAGCACCACTAACTTCTGAATTGGTAGCCCTGTTGTTGATTGGTTGGACTGTTGTTTCTTTAACGTAGACAGTATAGGGAATTGACCATCTTTGTCTCTAATATGTGATTGACTCTTGCCAATTAGCTTGTTTGGCAACCGAGTTATCATACAACAACCGGTGCAATTGTAAGTTTGAAATTCTGTTCATGAACCGAATTGTTCAAAAAGTTAGGTGTTTGAAAACTAAGGTTTGACTGCATTATCAACTAAAAATAAAAAATTTTGTAGCTTTTATTATGCTAATTAAATTAATTTAACAATCTGTAAACTTATAAATCATAGAGAGACATGCTTTATCTGCTAAAAACTTTAGTCTCTAATAAATGATTAAAATAAATTTACAACTTAATGATTAACATTTTAATTATATTATATATTAATAAGTAATTATACAATTTACCAACCTCATACATTCCATATTCTTGTAAAGTAGATGAATATAATGGATATTGTGGGACAGGAATTAAAATACCAGATGGTTTGCCATTTTTTGGATGATTGAGAACATTTAAAACAGCCTTAAAAGTTGAAGAAGTTTCTTTTATTCAATATTTTATAAGCAAAAATTATAAAATTAAAATTCAGTTAGCTAAAAGTTAGCAAATTATCTATAACCTGGTTTATAGAAATTTAATAAAATGTATTCTGTAAATNTTTGTTCTTAAAAGTTGTTTGAAAACTAATTTGTTCTCAAACTGAAACAAATTTTTTCCATAAGAAACAAAATAAAATGGATTAATCCATTCCAGACCCCTCTGAAACAAAAGCCTTCTTTTTTATCTTTTAGTTGTATTTCATACATAAAAATGTCTACAAATGCAATATAATATTATATTAAATATTTGTTATTTAATTTAACTTTTAAACAAGAATTCTTGGATGTCATTTATATTACACAAATGTAAATTAATGTGATTTTTATTAATTAATTTGATTTTCATCAATAACTTTTCATCAAGAGGAATGTTCCTGTATGATTTGTTCTCAATAGCAAGTTTATGCTAATTTCCAAAGAACATATAATATAAAATGGATTAATTCATTCCTGACCCCCAAAACAAAGCCTTTTTTTCCTTCTTAGCTGTATTTCATGCTTAAAAATGCCTACAAATGCAATATAATATTATATATAATATATCATGAATGTCATTTATATTACACAAATGTGAATTAATACAGTTTTTATTAATTTGATTTGAATTCAGTTGTGATGCATAATGAAAAATGGAAGCAGTATCATACCCACATGCACATTGAAATCTAATTTGAATAACATCATCATTGATGATTCATGTCATGACATCTAATGATGCAAGGTGATCTCAGCACCACTAACTTCTGAATTGGTAGCCCTGTTGTTGATTGGTTGGACTGTTGTTTCTTTAACGTAGACAGTATAGGGAATTGACCATCTTTGTCTCTAATATGTGATTGACTCTTGCCAATTAGCTTGTTTGGCAACCGAGTTATCATACAACAACCGGTGCAATTGTAAGTTTGAAATTCTGTTCATGAACCGAATTGTTCAAAAAGTTAGGTGTTTGAAAACTAAGGTTTGACTGCATTATCAACTAAAAATAAAAAATTTTGTAGCTTTTATTATGCTAATTAAATTAATTTAACAATCTGTAAACTTATAAATCATAGAGAGACATGCTTTATCTGCTAAAAACTTTAGTCTCTAATAAATGATTAAAATAAATTTACAACTTAATGATTAACATTTTAATTATATTATATATTAATAAGTAATTATACAATTTACCAACCTCATACATTCCATATTCTTGTAAAGTAGATGAATATAATGGATATTGTGGGACAGGAATTAAAATACCAGATGGTTTGCCATTTTTTGGATGATTGAGAACATTTAAAACAGCCTTAAAAGTTGAAGAAGTTTCTTTTATTCAATATTTTATAAGCAAAAATTATAAAATTAAAATTCAGTTAGCTAAAAGTTAGCAAATTATCTATAACCTGGTTTATAGAAATTTAATAAAATGTATTCTGTAAATTAAAAGAAAAAACTTAAAAAAATAGGAATTGAAAATAGGAAAGATTTTTACAAGTTTGATACTTAATGCTTACTTTTTAACATTTTTTATTTTTATAAATTTACTTATAATCATATGATGATATTGTATATTAAAATTTAATAAAAAATGTTTTGTTTTTTAATTTTAAAATTTGTAAAAGATTATTAAAATCAAATAGTTCTATAATAAATTTACTGTAATTTCTTACACGTATGGCTTCACTAGCACCAGAAAATAAAATAACATTTTCATAATCTGAGAAAACACCATCTCTCCTCTGAATATATTCTGCAACATGCTTTCGAATTACTTCTACACCTACACTGTAACTGTAAGATCCTTAAAAATATTTTTAAAAATTATATATATATATATATATATTTTTAATGCTTTACAATTTTAATTATTTAATTGCTCCTTCTTCTCTTCCTTGGCATGTTGTGAAATTTCTGATAGTTGGATAATAAACCGTTTTATTGTAATTTGTCTTTTTAAATTATTTTGAGTCGATATTAAAATTTGGAAAAGGGGG
>NW_019384393.1:0-20954 GCF_000671375.1 Centruroides sculpturatus | reverse complement strand
GCCCCCCGATCAACCGACCCCTCGGTTAACCGACCGTCCTAGTCGGCAAATTTCAAATGTCCGCTAGTGATGTGGCGCCACAATATTTGGCTATGTCTTGGCTACTTTAATATTATTTTTACGTGTTTTAGCTGGCAACACTCATTCGACCATGGAAGGGAGCCAGTATTTAAACGAGGCTTAATTTTCTAATTTTTAATGATACAATAGCAACGATTATTATTTTAAAAAATGTTTGTTAGGCTTAACATCGATGAAAATTCAACGCAAAGTAGGTTAATAGCGATATACTAATTACACGGGATATAATAATATACTACACTAATAACGGATTTTTTCATACTTTTCGGTTATCCGACTTTTCAATTATCTGACCAACCCCAGTCCCCAATTGAGTTGGATAATCGAGGCTCTACTGTATTTTTAATTCATCTTGTTTGCAATTGGGTAGTATGTTGACAACATTGTTTAGTAAATAGATTAAGACAGTGGCACACCCAGGGATAGCTAAGAGACCCTGGCTCCCTCCAAAGAACACAGTAGAAAATTTTCCAAAAATCTTTTCCTAATTAAAATTCATTTTTTTATTTATATTCTGTGATGTCTTCTATTTCTATACTACTAATGAATTAGCAGTCACATAAAGTGGAAATTTTATTGAATTTGTATTAAAAAAATTTTTTATCCATTCAACTTGGTTCCCCAAGAGTAAATCCTGAGTGCACCACTGAATTAAGGTGGCAAGTCATTAGAAATTCTTAAGTAATTAAGTTCTAGACTTACTCAAAAAACTTGTCAAGTTGCTTTGTGCAAATTGTTTCATCATTCATGAACTTCGAGGAAACTGTTGCCAATGAAATGAGATATTTCAAAGATTTAGTGAGACAGATAAATAACACCTTATCCTTGCTGAGAAATATATTTATTTCAAAAACAAACGTTTTCAGCCTAATTTACAGGCCATCCTCAGGTTGAGAACAAAATTGGAACTAAAGCATTCCATTAATAGAATACAAAATTCAAATTAAATAACAAACAGAATAACATAAAAATAAAATTAAAAATTAAATATCAACGGAATAACATGAAAATAAAAATATATGTACATAGAAGTATTAAGAAATACAATTACTAACCAATAACAAAACACCTCTAATAAAATTACTATTCTAACTAGTTATGTTACAGGTGTTATATCATTGGTTAGTAATTGTATTTCTTAATACTTCTATGTACATTTATTTTTATTTTCATGTTATTCCGTTGATATTTAATTTTTAATTTTATTTTTATGTTATTCTGTTTGTTATTTAATTTGAATTTTGTATTCTATTAATGGAATGCTTTAGTTCCAATTTTGTTCTCAACCTGAGGATGGCCTGTAAATCAGGCTAAAAACGTTTGTTTCTGAAATAAATATATTTCTCAGCAAGGATAAGGTGTTATTTACAGTAGACCCCCTATAATACTGTAGATAATTCCGTGTTATATGAATTCCATGTTGTATGAGTCACTNAGTAAGTGTATGTATATATATATATATATATATTTTTAATGGTCTTATTCATATGTTATTTTTTCTTATTAATTAAAAATAATAAATTTACCTATACTATAACCTCCACAGTCTTTAAGAATGGTATCAGCTCTTTGCTTTGTATCAGAAGGAAATTCATCACTTGACATCAATGATGGATATGCACAGAGAGTCAAAACCTGGATGGAGTCATTTGAAGATAGACTGTAACAAACACATTTAAAGTCTATAGAATTAGTTTTGTAATCATAATTAACTACTGTTAATTTTCTGAGATTAAATATTGTATGACATTTTAGTATTAAGTTAATTTAGATTAAAATATTAAGTCAGCTATATTAATGAAATTAGATACATGCAACAAACAGAATTAATGCAGCTGTAATTTATACAATATTATTTTGGACAGATATGAAATAAAATACTTATAATTTACTCTGGCATGAATGAGATGAGAAATTGTTACACCAGCTATGAGGTGGGTAGGAGATACCAAAAATTTTATGCCAAATTTTTGATACTATAATTGTGTATTAAGTATTTTTTTTACTTGTGATAATAATAATAGTACCTATTCAACAAGATAAGTAAATAAAATACTATGTTTAAGATTAAAAAACGTTTTTTTCTATTGAAATAACAAAGTGTCTATATTTTCTTATAAAAAGTACAAGTTTTGGTAATTTAACATGTTTTCGTATAAAATTCTAACAAAATTACAACTTCTTTGGTTAATCAACATAACTATAGTATGTTATAACTACAAAAATATGAAAAAAAAATCTAAAAAGTTTTGAGATCAATTAGCACAGCACCAACATTACACCTTCAAATCAGCACAATCTCCGCACATAAAAACCGCGTGCTCCATACATATTGGCTTCTCACACTTCAAACAGCAATGTTTTGTTTTCCTATCTTTTTTTTTAGTACAGTCACCACATCTGACATATTTACCAGCCATTTTTTTGGAAACTGGTGATGAAGGTTCTCCCAGTTGATCAGCAATTCTCTTTCGAGTTTTCCTTGGAAGATGTATGTTCTGTTGTCTAATGCAAAGACTATCAATTATCAGATTCAAACCCAAATTATGAATAAAGTTGCGACGCAGATAATCATCCAAATCATCTAAAATGTCCTCCTGCTCTGAATCACTTCCTTCACTTCTTTGAGAAACATTGTCAATCTCTTCTTTGCTCTCGGAGTCACAGGAACTAGCACTTAAAAACAGTTTTCTAATAATTTTTGTAGCCGACATTCATTTTCATCATAGGACATCTTGAGAAATTTTAAAATAAATAAATCTAAGAATACTATAAATAACTATAACTCATGAACTTACTGTCAATTCAAAAATGTAACACCGACTATGAGGTCGGGTATGACATACCCCAGCTACCTTTGCGCATATGTATCTCCCGCTGATGCCAGCGTGACAAACTCAACAGTGCACCTCACCCCCACTCCCTTACCTCCAGCTACTGTGATGATGGGATTTGCATGGCAACAATAACATTAAATAATCTGCATTAAAAACTTCTTGGGTATGACATACCCAACCTCACTCACACCGGGTTAAGTATGTGTTTACTTAGATATTACGTAAATATTACTTAGAATTTTTAAAAAATACATTAATTGCCAAGAGGTACTACTTGTGTGACTCATTAAAAATTTTCACGATGCTTTAGATATAAGGTTTGTGCCTCAATGACTGCTTACACAATATGCTCCATGAATTACTAGTAATACCTCATAGAACATTTCTGAAAATGTAGTTTAATTAAAAAATAATGTAAAACAAACTTCCCTAAACTTGTGACTCACAGCATGTACAGTACATGTATATTTATTTGTCTAAGCCTTCAGGCATATACAGTGGTACCTCGGTAAACATCTGCTTTAGAATACGTCCAATTCGGAATACGTTCTGTTTGGACGAAACAAATTTTGCTCGGTATACGACTTTTGTTCGGTATACGACATAATTCAATTATACGTGCTATCAATGAACAAGTAACCCTATCAGTGTACTAGACCTGACTAGACGTTCGCGGTGCAATGGTTTATAACTTTGTTTAATTTCTTCTGATTTTAATTCGTAAGTAAAATTTTATTATTTTTATTAATCACGAATCCCAAAACGGCAAATGAAAAGAGATAGAAAACTAAAAAAAATGACTAGAATTACAATGGAACTGATGAAAGAGATTGTTGAGAAATACAAAGGTGGCATGCGTGTTTGAGATTTTAACTGTTGTTTACCATATTGGGAGAACAACGATATGGACAATCGCAAAAAATAAAGACATTATTAAATCTGCTAATGTTGCGAAAGGGGTTAAATCAATTTCTAAACAGAGATCGAAGACATTATACATTAGATCATGTCAAGAAATGGCTTTTGCTTTGGATAACTGAAAAACAACAGTGCTGGAGACAGCATATTGGAAGCAATTATTTGTGAGAAAGCTAAAAAGATACATGCTGATCTCACGAAAAATCAAGCAGGAACTAGCCAAGAAAGCGAGGTGTTTAAAGCCAGCCATTTTTTTTACACGAGAATGGATTAATCATTTTTACATTACTTCTTATGGGAAAGGTTGGTTTGGTATGCGTCCAATTCGGTATAAGTCCAAACATCGGGAACAGATTAAGGTCATATACTGAGGTTCCACTGTATATATATTGTACCTCAAATAAAACTTTCAAAATTAGCATAAACATTAAAAAAAATTAATTCAAAGAACAAGTTTGGATTTTCTGATATGAAAATAACAAATCTATTAAAAAATGAGAATGGTCCTATGAACATAAAAAATTTTTTTCAATAGTGGCAGTTAAAATGTTAAATTAAAATATTGTATTATATATACACACAAATAAAAAATTTAAAAATTGACTGATAATTCAAACTCAAGAAGTCAAAAATTCCAATCAAAACACACTGAATTTATTTTCTGTTTTATACAATAGTATTTAGATTATTTTCAGCTGAATTTTATTTAAAAAATTTGATATAATAAAAAATATAAATTTTTATTTAATTTAATATGAAAAAACTGGTTTGATACAAATACAGGCTTCCTTTCTATTTTTAAAAATTTAAAATTTAATTTTAAATTTTTGATCTTGAAAAGATTGACAGACTAGACACTGATTAAAAGCAAATAGCATATGAGACAGATTAAATTATATTTCAATTTGAAAATACCTCCATTCAATTTAGCAATAAATGCAAAAGAAACATTTATCATGAATGGAGGATTTGATGGAAAGAAAAGATTTTTACTCCAGAATAGTTTGTTGATCTTGCCAAAATCAAGAATTAAAAAACTGCTTAATTGAAGTAACAGATGGCTACTATCTAATGAGCATTTATTTTGGGCTGGGCTGCAATTTTTAATCACATTTTTAATTTATCTAATAATTGTTAAAATTTTTTATTCTTAATTTATTTTAGTTTCACTAGTTTTACATTCTCACTTGATTCATTTTAAATCTACATCATTTATCCAGAAGTCACAAGTACAGTACATATTATTTCAGATAGCTTTAATTTTTTATCTGTGTTTTGAACATGTGTAAAATAAATAAATTAAGTTTAAAGTAATTTATTACACAATATATGCATTGATTTTAGTAGTGTCTTGCCCCTGTACATCATATTTGTCCTGATAACAACGTAGTCATGCCAGTCATCTATCTAACACTGTTCTTGAGATTAAGGAAAGACACATCAGACACACGACAGTGGGAATTTATAGGTCTACAATTTTTTCAAATTGCAGCCCAATAACTAAATATACTAATATCTCTAGCTAATTCAGTATTCAACAAAATTTAACTATATAGTGTCATTATAGATAACAGGAATGAAATAAAAGTAACAACTTTATCTTAATTATAAAAATCTTTAATTTGCCTGCATAAATAAGTAATAATCAACATAACATTTTTCAATTTATATATTAATAAAATGCATCCTCTGAATTTTAATGTACAAAGTGTGACAATTTAATTCCAGGACTGGTCATATAGCGCTGCAGTGTCAGCATGCAGAAACTTGTCTAAGCTTGTCATAATAGCTTAATCAGCACCAAAGATTTGGGAAAAAGAAAAATCTGCTCCAGCTTCATTCCGCACTATCTCACAGAGGATCAAAAGCGTCTCCAGCTGAAAGCGTATCAACAGTTCATTCAAGACATTGATGATGACCCCTCTACTGGATTCCATAGTAGCAGGTGATGAAACGTGGTGTTTCCAGTATGACCCAGAAACCAAGAGACAAAGTATGGAATGGCACTCACCACAATCTCTATGGCAAAAGAAATTCCACTTTGAAGAAACGAAAACAAAGGTGATGATGATCATGTTTTCGACAGCACAGGAATCATTCACAAAGAATTTGTTTCCTCAGGTCAGACAGTTAATAAGGACTATTACATACAAGTTTTGGATTGACTGTTGAAGAGAATTCGTCGGGTTAGGCCTCAGTTTGCAGCAAGAAAAAGCTGGGTACTGCTGCATGACAATGCCCGCCCACACACTGCAACTATTGTCAAGGAGTTTTTGGCCAAGCGTGACATTGTAGAGTTGAACCACCCTCCATACTCACCAGATTTGTCACCTTGCAACTATTTTTTGTTTTCGAAAATCAAAATCACATTGAAAGGACTACGATTCAATGACCTGGAGGACATACAGCACAATGTGACCAAGGAATTGAGAGCTGTCAATGGAAGTGACTTTGCGGAGTATTTCATGAACTTGTACAAGCGTTGCAAGAAGTGCATTGCCCTCCAGGGGAATTACTTTGAAACATATTAAAAGGGTTTTTCATTATATGTTCTTTGTGTCCTTTTATTACCTCAGTCCTGGAATTTAATTGCCACACCTTGTATGTTTCTACAGAAAAATTCTTTTAATTTATGCAAATATTCTTGGAATACAATACACATACTCCAAAACTACAAATGATATATACATATATAATTCAATGNAGAAATTAAATCATTACCCTTGTTACCAATATTAATTAAATATAAAAAAGATAAATGACTATAATATTAAATTCATAGAATATTTGTCAAAAAAATATGTAACCATTGATGCAACAAGTTTAAAAATATTTGAATTTACTGTTATTTAATCATCTGATGTTATTAAGTTCAAATCTTACAAGATTCTTTCAGTTCATTTTTCAAATTTGAAATATAAGTAGAATAGAATTAGGAAACACTATAAATAGCTGTTTAGAACTTTTTACAAATGAAACTTTTGGCAACAAGACTTACTTTAATGAATGTTTGTAGAAAACTATATCATATTTGGCAAAAACATATAAAAATTTCCTATTGATGTAACTATAATATTTAAAATAATTTTATTTTAAAAAACAAGCTACATCATTACCTGGCGTAAAAATGTGAGCGGTTCCTGACCTACAGACTGATGGTCATCTAAATCTGCTCTCATTACTTCTACAAAAGGTTTGGTTACACCCTAAATAAAAAATGTTTATATTAGAATTCAAATATGAAAACTTTCTTAGATATATTAAAACACAATTCTAAAAAATAGTAATAAGTAAAAATAGTAATAAGTAAATTCTTTAAATGTTAATGCTTTAAAAATTATAAACTCAGCCTGTGCCATTTTTATAACCTTCAAGACTTTTATTTTATGAAACATATTTTTATCTGCTAACAAATGTTAGTTTGAGCAATCTGCTGTTGCAGAACAGCATCTCTTCACACTTCTCTGCTCAAGCATCTGAGACTTTTTCACTTTAGTCTTGTTTCATACTACAGTAAGGTATAAAATCATTTCAAAGCCAAAATTCTATCATCACTATTTGATGAATGTTATTTAGTGTATTAATATNATTGTCAAGGAGTTTTTGGCCAAGCGTGACATTGTAGAGTTGAACCACCCTCCATACTCACCAGATTTGTCACCTTGCAACTATTTTTTGTTTTCGAAAATCAAAATCACATTGAAAGGACTACGATTCAATGACCTGGAGGACATACAGCACAATGTGACCAAGGAATTGAGAGCTGTCAATGGAAGTGACTTTGCGGAGTATTTCATGAACTTGTACAAGCGTTGCAAGAAGTGCATTGCCCTCCAGGGGAATTACTTTGAAACATATTAAAAGGGTTTTTCATTATATGTTCTTTGTGTCCTTTTATTACCTCAGTCCTGGAATTTAATTGCCACACCTTGTATGTTTCTACAGAAAAATTCTTTTAATTTATGCAAATATTCTTGGAATACAATACACATACTCCAAAACTACAAATGATATATACATATATAATTCAATGTATGTATTATATACATATGCATTATATTTTTTATAAAAATAATTTAAGCATTTTATATAGTATTAAAAATCAAAGATAACAGAATTTCACAGTAAAAAAAAGTCACAAAAATCTGAAGAAATGATAGATATTTCTTATAATGGAATTTTAAATAACATTTAATATAAATTGAATTTCATTGCCAAAAAAAAAACAAACTGCCAGATTATGACAGTATTAATGTCAATTTAACTAATTAAAATAGAAATTTGGTTGAAATTGATGCTATTATTTTGTACAAATACTAGTAATTAGAAATTAATTTTGAATTTAACTAAATAATTTATAAAATTCTGGAAGAAAACAAGATCAAATCCAGAATGCAATTTAAAACCACAATTTCTGTAAAGTAAATAAACAGACATATTATCATTTATACTATTTAAACCTCTAGCCTGATCTCTTCTAGTCATACATTAATTTAGATATATTATGTAATCATACCACCTCACTGAATTTTGGAATGTACAGCATCATCAGAAATAAATGGTAAAATGGTATTAAAATTGGATAATCAATCAAGAAAAATTATGGACAATTTAAGAATTCTTTTCTGATAGAGATATTCCATTCTTTAATATTCAAAGTGTTTAATTTGTTAAAAAAGATTGTAAAATTACTCCAATTCTAAGGATTTTGTAATTTAAAAGATATTAATTCAATCAATCAATTTTAGTATATATCCATAATTACTAAAATAACCATAATTAACTGTACTGGTCAATTATGGTTATATAATTTGATGTATCAAGTCAGATTCGTAGTACACATCAAACTTTGGCCTAAATACTTTTAAGATCACATGTAAATCTTTAACAGACCATTGTATTATTTGCTGAAAATTCACAAGAAACAAAATGCTTTGCCCAAAGAAGTATAATAAAACAGATTTCATAATAAAGAATCACCTTTCAAGACTCGGAGAAAATATTAATTAGATTTAATATACCATATTTAGGAATTGGATTTTTTTTTTACAGATCTGCTACAGATTTTTGAACTGTATTAATTTGGCTAATTAGTCCTCAAAAGTTGCAGCCAAATATCAAAAGGTAAATAATCTGTTTACTATTTAAATATTAAAAATTTAGTTTCTTTTTAAATATATTACTTTTTTACTTTTATGTTAACTTTTTTGGCAAATTAGGCAACAAAATTTATAGCCAAAACTGAAAAATTGTTGTCATTTGACTAAAAACTAGCCATAGCTTAAGCCCTATTCAAAAATATCCAGTTTTCTGAAATCCAAATAATTGGTCCATTACTGTATATAATAAAAAGAATTAATATATGATTTCCGCAGATTGATCTTGGCAATTAAATTATTATATATTTTTAATCATTTCCTCCTTGTTTTTGTTTACCGTACAGACACAATACAATAGACAAAAAGCATCGCTACTAAAGATAGCAATTGAAAAATTACTTATAATTGAAAACTAATAATACATACGTATTTACATACATACTTATCATACATACACACATGTATATACAGGGTGTTCAGAAATTCCCATTACAAACTTCTAGGACTTGTAGAGGGGAGTGAGTACATAATATTTTGATTAGAAACCCATGTCCAGAAACATACCGTTTGTGTTCTACGATGGTTTCAATTCAGATGTTTAACTCTTCCACTTCTGCTTGAGGAATTTGAATTAGCTGTGACGCAGTGCAATTATTAGGTAACTATTAGAAAGAAAACATAACAAAACATCCATTTATCACTTAGGCACATTAGTTTTTATTAACACTTAAACTTTACGTGTTTACATTATTCCAAAACAAAAAAGAACCCAGCAAACTGTTGTAGAATGGAAATGGTACATTTCCAGACATGGGTTCCTAATCAAAATATTATGTACTCACTTCCCTCTACAAGTCCTAGAAATTTTGTAACGGGAATTTCCGAACACCCTGTATATAATATTATAATATAATAGTCTTTAAATATTTAATAATAAACTAATAATTACATATTCAATTATGTCTCATTGTATTGATGTTAAACTATGCTAACAAAGTGAAGAATTTGCTCTTCATATTTATTACTAATTTATTCTTACTTAGTAAACAGACATTTAATAAAATGGTTGATTGGTTAACAAACACTTTCACGAAAGATTTTTATGTTTGGACAATGAACACCTCACAGAACAAACACAAGAAGAAGTGATGTAAAATAATAAATACTGATTCGTCTTCCCTTGACTTCAGGCAACAATTTGAAACTTTTCGGAGTGCGAGAGACATCAACATCGACAATCAACCTGATATATACTGATCAGATAGTATTCCTCCAAACTTTGAAACTCTCCCTTGTAATTCAAGCTTTTTATTTTTCTGACAGAAACAATTCTTTTATAGTAATCGCGAGACTGTTGGGCAGGTACTCATTTTGTGTCAGTTTTTATTTTCGAAAGGTGAAAATATAATAGCAAAGGTAGAGATTGGGCAGATGTCTGATGTTGTTAGGCAGTATGGCTTGAACAGGTCTACAGTAGGCCGCAGTTCAATCTTATCTAAGAAAGATACTGTATAATCAAGAAGACTCAAGCAGCTAAAGGAGTAACAAAAATCACATCTGAGAAATAAAGAATGTTGAAGAGCTCATAATGCAACCTGAAACTGATCTGATGACAGAAGAATGCCAAGAACTCTTGAATGAAGAACATCAAAAAACTTGACGAGATAAGTTTTCTTCTGAAAAAGAGGATTAATGCCGATATCTGCTATTAAACACCTATTGAAGAAGTGGGAGGATGTCAGAACAACGGTCTTAGAATGGCATCCAAACCAGGTTGAGGTTAATAGGCTCAGGGATCTCTACAATTACAATGCTATTAATTACTTCTGAAAAATTTTGAAGAAGAGAGAAAAGCAATCAACATTAGACAGATTCTTTAACCCCCACAAATGGAAAAAACATGACTAATAAAAATGCAAGACTGTGTATATATGTATTTTTATTATTACATAAAAATAAGCATAGTAAGAAAGTATATATTTTTTATTTTTTGGGGTCTCCAGAATAAATTAATCAAATTCCCATAAAAACCTATGGTAAATTGATAATTGATTAATGAACAATTTGGATAGCAAACAAAGTCTTGGAATAGATTATGTTCGTTAACCGATCATCCACTGTATTTAAATAACATATTAAAAAATATATATATTCATTATATGACTGTATTTTGCAGAATAATTTATTGTTTTAATAAAGAAATTAAATCATTACCCTTGTTACCAATATTAATTAAATATAAAAAAGATAAATGACTATAATATTAAATTCATAGAATATTTGTCAAAAAAATATGTAACCATTGATGCAACAAGTTTAAAAATATTTGAATTTACTGTTATTTAATCATCTGATGTTATTAAGTTCAAATCTTACAAGATTCTTTCAGTTCATTTTTCAAATTTGAAATATAAGTAGAATAGAATTAGGAAACACTATAAATAGCTGTTTAGAACTTTTTACAAATGAAACTTTTGGCAACAAGACTTACTTTAATGAATATTTGTAGAAAACTATATCATATTTGGCAAAAACATATAAAAATTTCCTATTGATGTAACTATAATATTTAAAATAATTTTATTTTAAAAAACAAGCTACATCATTACCTGGCGTAAAAATGTGAGCGGTTCCTGACCTACAGACTGATGGTCATCTAAATCTGCTCTCATTACTTCTACAAAAGGTTTGGTTACACCCTAAATAAAAAATGTTTATATTAGAATTCAAATATGAAAACTTTCTTAGATATATTAAAACACAATTCTAAAAAATAGTAATAAGTAAAAATAGTAATAAGTAAATTCTTTAAATGTTAATGCTTTAAAAATTATAAACTCAGCCTGTGCCATTTTTATAACCTTCAAGACTTTTATTTTATGAAACATATTTTTATCTGCTAACAAATGTTAGTTTGAGCAATCTGCTGTTGCAGAACAGCATCTCTTCACACTTCTCTGCTCAAGCATCTGAGACTTTTTCACTTTAGTCTTGTTTCATACTACAGTAAGGTATAAAATCATTTCAAAGCCAAAATTCTATCATCACTATTTGATGAATGTTATTTAGTGTATTAATATAGAACTTCTATTTATATATTTTGTAACAAAATTTTTAAGTAAATTTAAAGATATTTCATGTTATGAAAGAAAATTTAAAAATAAAATAAATATATTTTCATATACATAAACAAAGTAAAGTGAATATTAAAAATAAACAATATTTAATTATTTTTATTTTGTAGATGAATTGTAAGTACTTATGAATATAAGAAGTAAATACAACATTAATTTCCATTCATTTACAAATGATTTAAGATTTGTATTCAAAAATTAATTGAAAAAAATTATTTTTGAAATTACTAAAATTTTATTAATTTCAAATCTGATATATAATTGATAATTTAATTAATCAAAATTAAAATTGTTTTTGTTTTATTAATAATTTTCTACTTTACATTTTACATTTATTTTTGCATTTTTTACATATTTTTATTATATTATATTTACTTTATATATACTTTATTATTATATTTACATTTTTACTTATTTGAAGCCATACGAAATTGGTCTTAGAGCATATTCTAAAGTCAATATTCAGTGATGGACTGATCCATCAGTACAGGTGCAACTATGCAGATGTGAGTGAGCAAATTTTCCAAGTGAGCAAGAATATGTGCGAAAAGAGATGATAATATTTCACACATTCTGTTTCTCGCTCTCATCTGTGTAGTCGTAATAAATGAGGGAGAGAAATAGCGAGTATGAAACGTCATTACCTCTTCTTGCCACATATTCTCACTTGCATCTGCATAGTTGCACCTAAAAGAATTTCCTGATGGGCCATTTACTTACTGTTTAACATAAGCACTAATAATATAGGCATACTATAGGCATATTTGGGCTTATATCTGGTATATATTCTCAGGCCAAAATTTGTTGCCAGTCCGATGCCATTGATATTAAGTATTTCAACTCATCGATTTAGAATTCTATTGCTAAAATAGTCTTATTTCAAAATAAATGCTTTAAAAAGACTATCAACTTTGTTGAAAAAGTCACTCATTGAAAAAAGTTGTTTTATGGTCCATCTGGGATTAGAAGCTCTAAAGCTTAAAGCCTCATTAGTTTCATAGTAGATCTACAATAAGAACTGACTCAAATTTGAATAGGTAACTTGGATTGGAGTGAAGGTATAAGACAACACAACACACGGGCAATATGCCAAAAGGAAAATGCTTTCCAGGATTTTTATAGAAAACCGACCCTTACAATAGATGTCAAACAAATAAAGAAAGCCTGGAAAACTCCATACAGCCAGCCCGTTGACGAGGTGCGAACCGTTGACGAGGTGGCTTTATCCGGTGAACAACATTCACCGGATAAAGCCACCAAACACCGGTGGGCCATGGGTGAACCAACCCAAGTACTGTACATTTGATTCCATACAATTGCCTTCATTATTGAATTGGTTGAACTCACGACGAGTATGGAAAAAAATGGTCATTTTAATGTCCACAGGGTAGTGTTAATTTTTTAAATTTTAATTTACTTTAAGTATATACTTATTAAAGGAAAACACGGACTGACAGTTAACAGAGAATACATAATAGTAAGATTTAATCAAATTGTTTTTTCTAATATCAATATATTTAATATTTACTTACGTTTTTAAGTTCTTTTTGGATTTCCATAACTCTAGTTAAAAGTGGACCGCTTATTGCGTAACCCATGTGCTTAACATTCTGATTCATATTATCTAAGGTAATTGTTTTACGTGCCATCTGTACGAAATTCCGACTTCACAATTATTTACAAGTGAAAGTAACAGATCTTACTTCTGTCCCAAGGGCACGAAAACAGAAAGATTCAAGTTACTACGATCCTGTTAGTAACTGGCCGCACGGGGGCGCTTTATATTTAACGATGTTATATGTTTATTAAATTTTGTACCGGATATAGTCTCAAATTCAAAAGGAAACTACTGACCAAATAACCTGTGTAAGTACGAACATTTTGTTAACGATCCCCCGCGGTCGGGAGGAGGAGGAAGGTGGAATTCAAGGAATTTCCCCAAGCGGACGGACGCAACATGTGGTCATCCGACACCTCGTCGACCACCGGACAACACGCATCACGTGTTAGCGTCGTTTAGCAAGCTTCCCACCAATCAAACCCCACTTATTGGCTTTATCATGAGGAATCCTTCAACGCGGACCTCCTTCAGCGAATAAACTCCCGTACTGTTACTCTAAACAACCCGACATGCGTCCTGCAAACGGAGAGAACGCACCTCCCACTAACTGGTAAACGAATCTACCACCAATTCAAGCGCTCGCATGATAATATACATGGGAAAATATCGAACATCTCTACTACTAGAACTGGCAAAATTTTCGTAACAGCGACCCCATCATTCATCCTCACACTCACTCATATCGACGATATTCCGGTGCGTGTCAGCCTCACTAGAGGTTCTCATGCCCGTGTATGCATAATAAAAGGCGTCCCTGTAGAGCTGCACGCAGAGGAAATCTACCAATTACTTAAAGAGGACGGCCAACTCCCAATTAGTGTACAACGTTTTAGCCGTAAACTAGACGGGCAAACGATTCCAACCAGAACAATCAAAATATCTCTTGTGGCGACTGATCTCCCTCGTCACCTGCGGCTTTATCTGATGGCGTATCGCGTGGAACCTTACAAGGAACGTCCCAGACTCTGCCAGCAATGTGGGAAATTGGGACACACCAAAAAATGCTGTAGAGGTGTCCCAAGATGTAAGCGTTGTGGGGACTCACAACATGACACGGAATGTGCCACAGAGTCTACTCGCTGCATAAATTGCAACGGCGATCACTCGTTCTCCTCACCTCAATGCCCCAGAATTCAACATGAAAAGGCCATACTACGACATCAACGTCAGTACAACTGTTTGCGAAAGGACGTCCGGGCGGCCATACACCCCATCCGACAACACTCGTGGTTCCTACAGCACAGTAACACAACAGTCTACCGACCCCCAGAAACAAATCCACGATCGGCCCTGTCAGGCTGCGATCCAATCTGCCCAGCCGGGAACAGCTCATCACAATAAAGCAAGCAATAACCAGACAAAATAACATACTCTCCAAGCTATTACAAATCCTAGAAGAAAGTAAATTCATCGCGTCTCTCACTCAACAAATTGTTCACACTACCTCTAGTACTAACCAACAATACAGCAAGACCACCTCTCTGTGAGATCCTCTCTGAACCGGCACATGAAGCCATCGCTAGCAACGAGCAAACGGAGCTGAAGCGTCTACCTCCCAAACCGCAACTACAAACGACACCCTCCGAGACGGGGAGTACTGTCGAAGATCCCTCAGGAGCAACGACAGTCACGAAAAGACGCGATGATGGAAAGCCACCTGACCACTCCATCGAGAACCCAACTAAAACCAACAAAAACTCAAAAACAAAAACGGGAAGACCAGCAACAACCCAGTGCCGATGACCGCGCAGACGTCTGCCATCCACACCCTCTCTCAACGTTTATGAAAATTCTACAATGTAACGCCAATAGTCTCCGAAATAAAATAATGCAGTTAAACGTCGACAGTATATGAGAAAATTATCAAGTCATACTCATCCAAGAAACCTGGTTCCAACATAACAATCACATTAACTTACCGGGATACACTGCCTACCACACACATCGCACCGGCACCACTGGAGGTGGCCTTACTACTTATATCCACCAATCTATTCCGTGTTCTTATACAGGTTCCCGAACGTCAAATGGTCAGGGCGATCCAGAATGGCTGTGTTAAAATTTATGTACCACAAGCCATCGAGGTAATAAATGCCTACTTTCCTCCTCAATCTCCGCCTGGGTTATTAAACGACTTTTTCCGGCATCTTCCCGACCAGTCCATCATACTGGGTGGGATTTCAACGCCCATCACGAGCTGTGGGGCAATCGCTCCACCGACACACGTGGTCATATTTTGGCCGACCTCATCGACCTCTCCCATTTATATCTGGACCGTTCTTATTTAAGTGCGGAAATAAATAAGAACGGTCCACTTAAATAAGAACGGTCCAGGCAGTAGCGTAGCGTAGGGGGCAGCACTTTTTACGGGGCGGCAAAATTACGTTTTAGGGGGCGGCAAAATTTGACAATAAATAATAATATCTTGTAAGAATTTGAACCATTTTATTTCATATTTTCGTCCACCTACGATTCGGACCGAATGAAATGAGCACGGAATAGTGGGAATAGTGTTACCATCCGACTCGCCGTTCGGAGATATCGTGTGCAACCCCTGTCGACCTTTGTTTTTTTTGCTTGTACGATTCATTCGCACCCATATACACCTCCAATATCCAATATGGCTAAGTCCACCATACTCAACCTTTTTTTCTCTCGGGCCACATACACATGATAGCTATTACACGCGGGCCGCAACATAACAATTATAATAAAAAACTTACTTAATTTCTCACTTACTCTAGAAATTTAGTGTGACTGTTGATATTGCGAACATTTTTTCACAATTTCATTTAAATCTTTTTTTTTTAATACTCTTTCCTCTTTGTGGGCACTAAGAGGGCCTCTTATAGCAGGCCCATAGCAGGCACTGTTATGAGCCTGGGTTCGGCCAGGCCCACAATGGTGCGACCGGGTGGTGAGGGACGGGATCCGACATATCCGAACGGACCGTTCCCCGAAAATTCCTGGAGGATTCCCTGATCCGACCGGATTCTATCCAGAGCGGTAGGCTGCCACCTTGACTGCTCGGCTGTCAACTCATTTAAATCAGGTTTGTAACTGCTGCATGCTACTCGTAAAACGGCATCCAGGTGTGAATCAGTAAGCCAGTTTCTATATATGTTCTTTGCATATTTCATTTTTGAGTATGACGTTTCACACAGATACGTTGATGCGAACAACGCAAGTAAAATTTGAGCACATTTTTTACAGTCTTATATCGATCGGGCACTACTTTCCAGAAGTGGTAATTATTTTCCGCTCTCTTTCACGTCCGGGCCACTCACAAAAGCTCAGCGGGCCGCAGGTTGAGTATGGTGGGGCTAAGTCATCTAGATTACTTACGTTACTTCTACCCAACTCTCCCTAGTCGCTAACTGTAACTGATTTAGAACCAGCATGCACTGCAAATTATTCTTCATTGCAAAATGATATACGCATGCGTCAGGAACTTCTGTTCGAACAAACCTCACCTGCCGTCAGGGTCGGCGATTTTAAAAAGGTGGCAACACTAGCAAGGAATTTTTCATTACTTATTCTGTGACGAAACTGAATTTTAGTCTTTTAAATTGAGATACCTAAATAAGGGGGCGGCGAAATTTTCCTCCGCTCCGGGCGGCTGACACCCACGCTACGCCACTGGGTCCAGGCACCGCCATCGATTTAAATCTTATCACTACCGACATCGCACTCCAAGTGACGTGGGATTCTTACTCCCAAGATTATGGTAGCAAGCACTGCATGGTCACTGTTGGTCTTCCTCTCATACGCCCTCACTACCCTAATCATCACTGTAACAACAATAACCCGGACTTCCACACGTTCAAACCCGACAAGACCAAAACTTGTCAACAGACTGACCGGAATGCGCCCACGAATAGCGTAAACGCCATGAATAACTTGGTCGCCTGGGCGGCACATAATGATTGGACCTACGATGACCTCGTCCAACGACATCACAATCTGTTCGCCATGCGGAGGAATAACAGACTGAGCAACCGACCTCCTAAACCCCCGTGGTGGAACCCTGACTGTCAACGAGCGCTTGCATCCAAGCGCAAAGCTTCTCATCGATACCACAAACACATCAACCGAGACAATTGGATCCAAGCCAAAAAGCCACAGCGGAATTACAACGCTGCATCATCACCCAGAAGCGAGCTTTTTGGGAACGCATGGCGTCCTCTTCCCTTTACAAGAATAACGTATGGAGCATCCTCCATCGCCTCCGCAACAGTAACAACTCCCCCAAGCCACTTCGTCCTGCGGCACGCCAATTGTATCCTAATAACCCCGAAAGATCAAGCGGCCAAATTCCTCAACTTCTTCATCCCTCATTTACGGGATCAACATCTGATCATCAGGCGCCCAAATAATACTGCATACCAGCAGGACTCTTACAACCACCCCTTCACTAATGGGAAGCTGGATAACACAATAAATAGAGGACAGAACACGACTCCTGGGGCCGACGGCATCACGACAAGCATGCTAAAAGTTTTCGATGATCAGGCCAGAGACCACCTATTGGCGGTCTACAACACCATATGGTCGTCGGGCACCATATCACCGAAGATGAAAAATACCATCATCCTCCCCATTCACAAACAAGGTAAAGACCCGACTATGGTCGAAAACTATCGACCAATAGCACTTACTTCCACGGTCATGAAAACGATAGAACGGATGATTCTCGTCAGATGGCAGCGTACAGCTACTCACAATAATCGGTTCAATTATAAGCACTTTGGCGGCTTTCCCGGTAAAGGTACTCGGGACTTATTAACACATCTCATGTTACAACTATACAGTACCTTCCTCCGGAATAAAGGTTACTACATCAACGTTACTACTCTCGATATTTGCAGTGCTTACGACAAAATCAATCACTCTCATATTATCCAGAAGGCTTTAGAAAAAGGCCTAAAAGGCAACTCAATTCTCTGGCTCCAAGACTTCCTGTCCAACAGGCAGGTACTGTACAAATCAAATGGAGGAGCTTCCTCTCTCCTAGCAGTACCCAATGCGTAGGAATCCCTCAAGGTAGTGTGATCTCCCGCTTCCTGTTTGCCATCTTTATGAATGACATCTTTCAACTAGAAAATGAATATACTAAAATCTATGTCTACGCAGATGATGTTACTGCCGTCACGCATGGTGCTGACCCGACTCCTTTACATCATAACGCGATCCAATTTTTAAACAAGTTCGGCAGATGGTCTGAAAAAAATTCAGTTCCGTGCCAACTACGGAAGTGCGCGATCCTGCGCATACCCATTAATATTCGAGGCAACCAGGATTTCGTCCTCAATAACCAACAAATCCCCGAGGTCTCCAAAATCAAACTACTTGGCGTCTACATTACTGCACGTCTTACATGGTACACCCACATCCAATACATTCGGAACAAGAGCAGAAAGCTTCTGAACATCTTTAAAATTTATTGTAACAAAAAACACGGCGGCCAGCCAAAGGACCTCTTGTGCATCGCCGACAGCACTATCGGCAGCTTACTCATGTGTCGTCCCCAGCATCGCAACCTTAACTAAAACCCTGATGGCAACCCTGGAATCTTACAGATGCAGTACGTTAAACTCAGCTATGGTCTCCCTATGACCGCTAACAACATTCTTACTCACAGAGCGACCAACACCACAATTATAGCTTGCCGCTACAGGAAGTAGGTAATAAAACATTATAGTTCGTACCTCCAGAAGGCTTCGAGGGACAACTTCTCTCAGAGAATTATACATCTCATTCACAGCAATGAAGGTGCCACCCTTGTGAAAATTCCTATAGCCCATTACATCCGGAACTGGACAGACAGTCATAATATCCCCTCCGATAATCACACGACCCAAAACTCTATACCCTCCGATGCACCGTCTTCGACATACACATCGACGACCTTCCATTCCCGGACTCCTCTCTACCGAATCATGTTATTCAATCCATCTATGAGTGGACAACGGTACAAGACCTCTCTACTTTTCTGGTCACCGACGGTTCCAAAAACGACACGACTGTCACGGCAGCGTTCACCGACTACACCAACACCAAAGCCTCTTCATCCCGAGGCCACCATTTTTACGGCGGAGGGATTCGCTATTCTTCGCGCGCTACAACATGCTACTGAGACAAACAGCAACATCGCCGTGTGCACGGACTCTCAAGCTATCCTTACCGCCATCAACCCTCACCACGATAAGTCTTCATCCATCATCCACACCATCATAAGTCTCATCAACAGACGCAATAAAAGTAATCTACAGACGCGTCTTGTTTGACCCCAGCTCATAAAGGGATAACTATAAACGAACAAGCGGACAAACTTGTTAAGAGTCAGCCTTACGACACCAAGAAACCTCGTTATATTACTCCGGAGGATTACATTAGCATTATAAACACCGAAATCAAACATCAAATGGACAACGAATGGTATATTTTTCCCAGCTATACAGACTATCAATGGCTCATCATCGACCGTCACATCCCCGTCATGGACTATACGGACCGATACACTACTATTCTGATTCATCGGGCCAGAACTAATTCCCTCCTCCATAAACGTAACCTGAAAAATACTGATCGTTGCACTTTCTGCCCGACAGAGCAAGATACAACGAGACATCGGTTGGATAACTGCTATCAATTTGAACCCGTCCGGAAAAAAAATTCTAAACAATAACAATATCATTCGTCACAAAATCTTTAAGATAAGTCTAAAATTTACGCCCATCGAGATTTGTATACAAGTAGACCTATAAATACTGAGGAAAATATTACTACCGCCATCTCTCACCACTACGGGGCGCGATAGTCTGTGTAACTCAAGCCCAACGACTACGATAAGACAAGAAAAGCCCAAAGGCTACGACAAAACAAGACAAAATGTTTATATGTTTATTTATATCTTTCTCCATATTAGGTCTTTTGATTAGGTATTCTGTTTTTTGATAATTTCAACGTTATTTTTAATTCGTTTACATCTTTAACTATTTTCTTGTTAATATACTTAACGTTACATGTTATTAAATGTTTATTGGATCAGTGTAACACGAAAAATCAGTAGAAGTTACTTTTAGCTTTATGCGTATATATGTTTATAGACAATTTTTAACTAAAAGTAACCTCTACCGGAACATTATAAATCAATCTCTTGAAAATATAATTTCAAATCGAATTAATTACTTGTAAGAATTGTCAATAATAACAGAAATATATCGTTTTAAACGTAATCTATATCAATATTATTCTTCTATCC
>NW_019384392.1:968393-972052 GCF_000671375.1 Centruroides sculpturatus | reverse complement strand
GGAATAAAAGAATCAACCTGAAATGGGACTCAAACCCACAATGCACAACTCCTGATTTGGCAGATTGTTTGATCTGGATTAACTATAAATTTGGTTTAGAGATAATGTTGATTTAGGTAAATTAAAATTAACATTAGAAAAAATTTGAATGTCTTGAATTATCTTTTTGTGCAAGCAAAAATCAACAGTTATTCTGTGTTAAAGAACATCAATTCCTGTCTACCTGACCAATAAAATTGTGCTATTCTGTACAGTGTGAGTATTGAATTCTTAGCAAGCATGAAACATAATTGAGTTTTCCAGGGTGCCAAGGATGCATCTTTGATCTGTTTATCTCAAAACCAGATTGCTCATTTGTTTATATTTTTATAACAAATATTTTTACTTATGTTGTGGATTTCAACAGTAAATAAATCATGCAACATTTAATTTATGTTTGTGTATATTAACTTTATTTTAACATATTAAAAATGTTGAGTTCAACAACCCAAACAACTGAATATATGTAAATTAAGAACTAAAAATGCTAGAATTTTTACCAGCAGAAAAATGTTAATAAATGACACTAACAAATGTTTTTGCCCATTTTAAATGATCATCATCAGGCTAATGGAACAGGAGAAAATATTTGCTAGTGTCATTTATTAACATGTTTCCACTGGATTTTTGGTTTTTTTGGTGCTTAATTTTAAAATGTTGATAAACATTTTTAATATTTATAGTTTAATTATTATTTAAACATAATATAAATATGATGCATTTGATATTTATTCTTAAGTCTTTGTGTCCTTACTATACAATTTTATTATTTAACTGTCTATTAGGACAGATTGTATTACTAGGACTTATTATACCAATGTGCAAGTCCTGCTTTGTTTTTGCAGGACTTGGACACCGGTATAATAAGTCCTAGTAATACAATCTGTCCTAGTAGACATTTAAATAATAAAAATGATGCATTTGAATTTGCATTATATAAATGCCATAGACATAATTTTTAAATGTTTTGAATAATGAAAACATTAACACAAACAAAACATCAAATATTAATGTATTGAAAACATATTTAAAATTAAAACTTAATGTAAAACACTGTCTTGAACAAAACTTCAGGATGAAATAAAACATCATTAATATTAATTTTCAATTTAAATGAAAACAATATTAAATAGTATCAAGATATACTAAGTTATGTATCATTATTTACTTATTCACAATATACTTACAAATGTTTACTTTGCATTAGCTGAAAAAAATCATATTTTTTTTATTTAAATAATTACCGACATTCTATCAAGAGTTGACTGCATCCAATATTTATATGTTTACTTTTATATGCAAAATATCATATTTAAAATCAAAGCAATAGTCAAAGCAATATAAAAGTTACATGAAGTAGAAATTGCATTAATGCTAATTAAAGCAGCAGAATTTGTGAAAGAAACCAGAAAAATAATAGAACAAGGAAAGAGAACAGGAAAGTAATGAGGATAAGAAGATTGCAATCTTTCCATATCCTCCAACCTCATTTTCCCTGGTCACTTTCTGCAGTGTTGGCCAGTCAGGAATTATTTCAGCCAATGACAGTCTCCGACTGTCACGGGAACTGCGGCGTTCTTCATTCTACAAACACAGTATGAATAATATTCATTCACAAACATAAAATATTCTACTTTGAATATACCTAGGAAACAAATGTTACAAGACATTTAACATTAATTATACACAATAATAACACTGAAGCAATATCATTAGTAATAACAATCATGCACAATTATATTTAATCATTACATCTATAGACTATGTAATATTCAAAACATTTAAAAACCAGCAATAAATAATTTATATTTAATAGTTTATGGAAGAAAAAATGCTTTCTTCATTTTTATAAAGATAATACTTTGAAATATACTAATTTAAATTCTTTAATAAAATATCTATTGAAAGTATCAAAGACTTAAGCTTTACAAAAACATTGATTTATACAAAAAACAATTACTCTGAATTAGTTAATTTTATTTGAAAGTTTTATTATAGTTGTGATAAAATAATGAAATTTGTTAAATATTTTCAATAAGATATCTTAAGTAATATATTGTATTGTTACTTCGTAAAAAGTAAAATAATATATATCAAACTCTAATTAAAAGGTTGTCTACTCAGTCACAGTATAAATATATTATTGTAAGAAAGTAGCCAAAATAAATTAACAAAAATAATACTTGAACTTAGTATTATATTCAAAAAGATGAGAAAAAATGATGAATTCTGGGAACCAAATTAAATTTTAATTCAGTAACATTTTCATTCTTTTATAAGATCATCTTTTATAGGATCAAGCTGTAAAATTAAGTGCTACAATTACTATATCAGAACTGGTAGTACTGAGATATGAACAGATTTCAAAAATTCAATTTGAACATCATTCTTCAGTTCAAAATATTTTTTGGTTCTACATTAGACTTATGTAACTTAATGATGTCTATTCAAAACAGACAAAAAACACTTGTTTTAAGTAAATATATTGGACTGGTTTTGGTGTTATAGGAAAATTACTTAATACAAAGTTATTAGTGAGCAAAAAATATGTTTTTAGAGGTTTTTGAGCATGCCATGTTTAAATATTTGGTCCCATTTTCCTCAAAATTTAATTGAGTGGTCCATTGCCATCTCATATTTGTTTGTGAATGGTAAATTAGAAATTTAAACCAAACAATATGCCAAATTATTGGGCTATTATATCACTAATTTAATGATTAGAAACTAATTAATTTGTCTAGTGGTAGGTGATTATGCCACTATCTCGTGTTAATTTTAATAATTATAATAAATTAATTTTTTAATTTTGAATTTCTGGAATAAAAGAATCAACCTGAAATGGGACTCAAACCCACAATGCACAACTCCTGATTTGGCAGATTGTTTGATCTGGATTAACTATAAATTTGGTTTAGAGATAATGTTGATTTAGGTAAATTAAAATTAACATTAGAAAAAATTTGAATGTCTTGAATTATCTTTTTGTGCAAGCAAAAATCAACAGTTATTCTGTGTTAAAGAACATCAATTCCTGTCTACCTGACCAATAAAATTGTGCTATTCTGTACAGTGTGAGTATTGAATTCTTAGCAAGCATGAAACATAATTGAGTTTTCCAGGGTGCCAAGGATGCATCTTTGATCTGTTTATCTCAAAACCAGATTGCTCATTTGTTTATATTTTTATAACAAATATTTTTACTTATGTTGTGGATTTCAACAGTAAATAAATCATGCAACATTTAATTTATGTTTGTGTATATTAACTTTATTTTAACATATTAAAAATGTTGAGTTCAACAACCCAAACAACTGAATATATGTAAATTAAGAACTAAAAATGCTAGAATTTTTACCAGCAGAAAAATGTTAATAAATGACACTAACAAATGTTTTTGCCCATTTTAAATGATCAGGCTAATGGAACAGGAGAAAATATTTGCTAGTGTCATTTATTAACATGTTTCCACTGGATTTTTGGTTTTTTTGGTGCTTAATTTTAAAATGTTGATAAACATTTTTAATATTTATAGTTTAATTATTATTTAAACATAATATAAATATGATGCATTTGATATTTATTCTTAAGTCTTTGTGTCCTTATTATACAATTTTATTATT
>NW_019384392.1:911105-965670 GCF_000671375.1 Centruroides sculpturatus | reverse complement strand
TACGTCGGACGTTCAGCGCCGCCTTCCTGTAAGCCTAGAAGTTTGACAATGGCGTTTGGAACGTCTGTGGAATCATGCTCGACGTTCCAAACGCCATTGTCAAACTTCTAGGCTTACAGGAAGGCGGCGCTGAACGTCCGACGTATACGTTTTCGCGATGAAAACGTCGGCCGCAACCTCGCTATTATTTACTGTTAAACTAATATCATTAGCCATTAAGTTGCCAGTTGGATATGTATTTTATCCATTTGTGTTTTACTATCTTGATTGAAAATTAAGTAATAGTCTATTGTATAAAAAAATCTTTCTTAAAACTTTTAGAAAATTATAATGTTTAATTGTTTTTTTTTATCAATATATTTATACTGTATTATGAATGTGGGTCTTTATACTGTATTATGTAATTAGGCTGTGTCAATATCAGCATTCTATGTTAATATTGATATTGATATAGCCTAATTTACCCCAGAAAACAATTTTTATTTTATTCCATAAAAATTGTTTTCTGTTAATCTTTGTAATATTATCTGTAAAGCCAGTATAATAAGTCCTGATAATAGAAGATACGAATTTATAGTCGAAAATTTACATATTAATAAGAAAAAAAGGACATTGAGGCAATTTAATTAAGTAAAAGAACTAATCTTATAAATCATCAAACCTTATTATTGAGTAGACATGGAGATGATCTATGTTTAAATCAAAAATACTAGTCAAATTAAATAAAATTTTTCTGCTTTATAATGTTAGCTATTTTATTATTTTTTTAAAAATTCTGTTATTGCTCAACATTCCTTCTACTATGGAACAAATTCAAACAGTTTAGTAGAGTAGTTGTATAGCAAAAACAAAATTCTAATTCTGTAATTATTTTAGTCATAATTTATGATACTTTTATGAATTAGAATTAATTTTATTATAATAATCAAAATTATGGTTTTAGATAATTTTAAATATTTATTGTTTTTTTTCTTATATAAATTGGTCTTGAAATAATTTCATTATAAAACAAAATTGAAGAATCATCATGCTTTGATGTTAAATAAAGAATCTATAATATGTGATTTTTAGTAAAATAAATAATTGTTTTATGTTATTCTTATTCTTTGACATTTCAATAACAAAAAGACAAAAACAAGGATCTAGTATAAACAAACAAAATGAAACAAACAATATAGAACAAATATAAACTGACTGGATAAAACTGCTTATGGTCTGCTGCTAATGCAAATAGAAATTGCTTTACTGTAATTGAAAAATTTATGATGAAGATCAGTAGAAAAGTTATTTTATTCAAAATTTATTATTTCAGATTTTATTTCATTAAACACTGAAACAATAAATTTTGTTTTGTTTGTTTTGAAATAATAAAAATATGTTTATTAATTTAATTTTTATTAAATATATAATGTGTGAATTTAAATTTAATTTAGAAAATATTACTTTTGTTTCTTTCAAGGATGGTCTTCTGTCTTTTTCTACAGCTTTCAAATTAAAATCTGGTTCATCCTTCGGATCTTTCCATTTAGCATATTGTCTACATAAAACATACAAATCTTTAATTATTTATTCCACATAAAGTGCAATCAAATACTATTTTCATAATAACAATTAAAAAAAATAGAAAGACTAAAATCATTGTTTTCTGAAAAAATTATTGTATAAGATATATAAATATACATTTATATANGTTTCATTAATTATTTAATATTTGAAAATAATGGTTTATTCATTTTAAAAAATATGTAATTCTGATTTAATTTTTTAAATACTGGATTTAAAATTTTTCACTATTGAATTTAATATTGAATATTCCACTATTCTATACTTTTATCAGAATAACAATTTTTCTTCCATGTACTAGATTTTTCTAAATAAAACAAGCATTATAAAAGGTTAAAGATTTTAAAAATGACAAAACTTCCATCTAGACTAATTCTTTGATATTTTAAGTGTAATATAATATACAACTATTCCACAAAACAGATGTTGCACTTTGATCTTAACCAAATTGTTGATTATCAATACAGTAATTAATATGAAAGAAATCAAAATTTTTCTCTATAGTTGTTATAATTCATTAAATTTAACACTAAAATTATATATATAAAGAAAAATAAACAAACAAATTATATATGTATATGCTCATAGTATATAGATATCATTGCTTGTTTTTTTGAAAAATGAATTATATAAATCCAAGATTTACTAAGTCCAAACATTAACAGAAAATTCTATATAATTGGCATATGTTTTATTTGATCTTTAAATACAACTACAGTTATAAATTTTCTGTTGTAGTTAGATCAAAACAATAAAATCATTATTAATAATATATTCTATAATTTAATTTCATACTATATATCAGTGTCTCTCAAGTGGAAGTTTAAATTAAGAATCAGCAAGTTTTGGATGAATTTTGAGAAGGATTGTTGTTGGAATAGGATGATTACTCTGGATTCTATGCATTTACATCAAAATATATGATATTTTCATTTAATTTGTTTAATAATGAGCATAGAGTATCAATTTCTTATTTCTGTATTTTAGTAAGTATTTAATTCATAATTTCAAGAGTTTATATTTTATTACACTTATCTAGTTTAGTCCTTTTCTGTGTAATTTTTTCTTCTATTGATAAGATAATTTTAGGAAGTAACTATAGTATTAGTGACACTTCCTATAAATTTCCATTTCCAAAACAAAAGTTGAGAAACAGCATTGTGTATTACACAAAGTTAGTCTAAATTTAATATAAAAATAAATAAATAAAACACACCTTCTCTTAAGCATTGCACGGAAATCCATACCACTTTCATCTGCAATTGAATGTATTTTCATACATTGCATTTACTGTTAACAAATTTCATTCTTTAATGATATTATAATTGAACCAAATCTTACCACTAACAAAAAGTGAAACTTCAATACTATCTTCACCAACACTATTATAAGCAACAATTTTATATTTTCCTTCATCTGCAGACTTAGCTTTCCTTATGCATAAACACACAGTATTTGTTTCACCATCTGTAACAACTGTATAGCGTCCCCCTTCAAAAAATTCAGCAATTCCTTTATAATATTTAAATTTTGGTGCTGGATTTCCTTCCACTTGAAATGATATATATGCAGTATTTCCTGTTAATCAGAAAACAATATGGGTAAGTTATTTAAATTTTAATTCTTACTATACTAACTGTTTACAATTTACAGTATTTATAAATGTTATTCCTATTCATTTATTTTTAGAAAATATTAAGACTATGTAAAACTACTTAAAGCCATTGTCTAAACATGCTAGAAAACAATCTACAATTATTATTTAAATGTACATATTATTCTTGATAACAATTTAAAACTAATTTATTTAATTTCTTAATTTAAAACTTAATACAGATATATGAAACAAATAATGTAACACCCTATGTTTTTTCTGCAATAAAAAAAATCAAATGCATTCAATACAACTGATTTAACATGCTTACTATATAGTGAATTTTTTGATTTTCCCCTGAAATTTATAAACTATTTGTCAGATGGTGTACATTCAAAATTGGTTTTAGAGCACAAAGATGATATTTAAGATGAGTTTGATTATAATAGGTCCTTTTTTGTGTAACTTATACAGTACATGATAGACTATTATTATATTCTTTAAATTTCACTTGTCATGTAATATCTGTGACTCCTATCATGTCTCCACTTTGTTATAGTGGGGGCTTGGTGATCTGTGCTGAAGTGTCTTGATGGAGTTTTCTCATCTGAGTGATTTAGCTGGGTCCAACTAAGAGGGACACCAGAAAATGCAAAGGTAGAAGATACTAAGCCAAGGGTTGGATGGTACCTGGATAGTAAATACCCTTGAACATCCCCTAGGGGCATCAGGTGACACTCCATTGTATTCAGCCTTGCATCTGCATTGGGGCTCCACAGATGTCAACAGTAAATTTCTTCTTTACAAGCCACACATTGTTGATTCTAAAAATGAATGTGAGGTTAGAAGTTCTCCAACAGACAGCTGCTGCTTTTGAGCATGGTAGTAGGTCAGCTGTGGCTTGTTCAAGGTTGACAGCTTTAGGGCTTAATAGCAAACTTGCTACTGCTGGCTCACTGTCAGTGGCTTCAGAGCCCAATATCAGGCCCACTGCTGCTGACTCACAGAGAGCTCCATCATAACATGAAGTGCTCCCACAAAGAATAAATCACAGTTATATAATGATAAAAGGCATTTACGTAGCAGGATGCAGGAGCCGAAGTCTTTAGGGGTCAAGTTAGGAGCTTGTCTAATTTAAGTGGTACTCTTTATTAACATTCATCTAATAAGATCCATATATTTGCATCTTTGCCAGTAAATGAATTCAAATATTCCACAACTCAGAGATCTGGACAAGTTGTTGTGTGCATAATGGTTGATGTTAATGGCATTAAGGAGATTTTAGTCTCCTCTACCTATTTTTCTTATGATTCTAATAAACTTTCTCCTTCTGGTGAGGTCAGATCTGTGGTAGAGTTTTCTACCATAATGTGATAAGTGGTAGAATTTTCTACCACTTATCACATTCTTCTTATAATTGATTGTGATATGAATGCCCACAACAGTGTTTGGAGATACAGGGATAACAATTCCAGAGGAGATTATCCTCTAAACTTTTTGGTGGGCACAGATCTTATAATTTTAAGTCTTACTTTTAGACATATGGAAATTTTGGACCTTACTCTGATTTAGGCAGCAGACTCAATTTATTTCTAGATTAAATACTGTCAGACATATTGTTCTACGGATAGACACAATGAAGGAAGACAATTTTTTTAAGGATTTCAACAAAATATTATCTTGTTCTCTTCATGAAATTTGTATAGACAGGAGTACATGTAAACAAAACAGAATGTACTAAGAAACCATAAAATAAACTTCAGTATGTGTTTACTGATGGTTGTTACCTTGATTTATGTTTAACAGGCATTACTGATCTTCTCTCCTGCTCACTTTGACTGGCATAGGACCTGGATGTCCTTTTGTTCACATAATATAATCTGGTTTATAGACAGATCCAAAAATGGTAACAGCATGGATGCTGGCATTTGTGGGAAATGATCAGATAGGGGCATTTTTGTTCCACTGGGTATGTTCCTCTCTATGCTTCAAGCAGAGTCAGTCATTATTATTTGGTGTGTTTGCACTATTTTATATTAGCAGTCCTGTTAATAATATTATCTGCAGCCAATATTGAAATATAATTTTTATATAACAACTAGCTGCAAGGACCCGCTTCGCTGGGTTTTTATTTGTTCGNTGTCTGCCTTTGTGGTGAATTCTAATTTAGCACACTTTCACACTATAAACAAAAACAAGCGCAGTGCAAGTCAAAACACGTCGCGTTATTAACGCAAAGCGTCAACTATTGGTCCAAGGTCACACGCACCGGCGCCGACTGGTACGAAAGTTGAGATCCGTATCCGTATCCGCGGATCTAGACTCTAATGATCCGTATGTGTATCCGCGGATCTAGACTAATGATCCCTATCCGTATCCGCGGATCTAGACTCTAATGATCCGTATCCGTATCCATATCCGCGGATATACATATTTAACGATCCGGCACATCACTAGTATATATACAGTAAGACCCTGCTTAATGCAGGGGATGCATTTCTAGACAACAAAGCGCTAAGTGAAACTGTGTTAAACGAGGTCATTTTAACATAGAGTAAATAGGGATAGGGGAACACGCAACCAAAAGTAAACAAATTTTACTTCAATTTCAAGTTATTTATTTTTATATTAATTTGTATAATAATATATGTTAAATAACACATAAACATATGCACACAGAAATGTAAAGTTCAATTTTTGTGACGAAGGTCCTGACTTTTCTGAAATTCTTGTTCTTTTGCAATAAAGTCGTGAAGTTTCATTTGTCACTTTTTCTTTCCTTAAGCAAATGTCGGTAGCAGAAGATTGCATCCAAAATGTCTCATTTTGCTTTTGCACTCCTTTCAAAATCTGGATCATTCGCTACAATTTGATCAATGATTTTGGTTATCTTACCAAACTTTTACTAAGGAAGTTTGTAGAGAAATTTTTTGGGTTCTTCATTTTCAGAATCTCTATTTTCCAGTTCCACATGAATTCCATGTTCTGCCAGTTCTTGGAAGGTCGTCGTTGGTAAGGCTCTCACCAGAAACCTGCTGTAATTCCTCAATATCCTGCTCGTCTATATCTCCTAGTCCTGCTATATCGATTAGGTTGAGTTTGGTCAACCTAACAATACAGTGATAGGCTCTTCTTGTTGAGAATTCTTGGATACCTTCAGCCATAACTTCTTCCACACTTCATTCATGCATTTATCAGTTAATTCTTGCCAAGCAGAGTCGATATTTTCTATGGCATCCATGATGTTATATTTTTTCCAAAATTGCACCAAACAAACATAGATTTAAAGAAAGTACGCCTTTCTGCCATTTTTTGCTGATTGGTTTGTGTTCACAAATAATTGTATTATATACGAATCAATGAAATGCAGTGATAATTTAAATCAGCATAAATTTTGAGCTTTTTTTTAGGCTTCGAGCAGACCGCGTTATATTGAATCAGCATTAAGTTAGGCAGCATTAAGCAGGGTCTTACTATATTTATTATTGTTATTATTATTGTGTTGTTGAGTGTATGGCATACATACTATTACCTAATTCTAAGTCAAGACCAAAGCTAAGACATAACTACAGAAAAAATATTTTGTTATATGCTGTCTGTGTATATGTCTGTGTTTAAGAATTTTCTATGTGGCATGTATTTAACATGGCAGCCTTATATAGTGTGATGTATGTGCTTTTGTAAACCCCAATATTTCAAGAATTTTGTATAATGTATGTGCTATGATACTGTGCAAAAAAAGATTACTGGTACAATAAATACCTTATAATAGATGCTTTATTTCATAGACAAGTTCTGAATATTTACTAATTTTTTAGTATATGTATATATGTTGTGAGTGTTTGGTACAGCTTTGTCTATGATGTATGTGATTTTTTTTTATTTGTCAATGAATGTGATGTCTGGTCTGTTGTGATGGATTGTTTTGTCTATGATTATGGCTTGGTCATAATATACTTTGTATGTATTGTTTTATATGACAATCTGAGGTGTGTAGAAGTTTATGTTTGTGTGCAAGCTTTTGATGTATTATATTTGCTATTTAGTTACATTGATATAAGTAGGTATTTTCAGCTTGTGTTAAAAACTTGCAACTTGAAATGATGTGTTGTATAGTCTCATACAGAATGTGGCATTATTCTTTTAAACTTTCTGTAGTTTCTTCTATTTATGACCTAGTTTTGTATGGTGATCAAGAACCTTTCTGTCTTTCCAAAGAGGCACCTGGAGTAAGCCAGCTGTCAGCATGATCTTGGCTGAGGTCATTGGATGCTTACCATGGAGCTCCTTCTGATACCAAGATTGCTTGATAATCTCAGTGGATTTTGTATAGTGTTGTGTAAGTTTTATACTGTTTTTGTCTGCAAGAATTACAGCTTTGTGTAATTGTGATGTTTTTGTTTTTATAGAAAAAACTCTTGCAATGTCTGTTTGTAGTGCAGATTTAAAATATCCATGAGGCCTTTCCTCCCTCTTTATGAAGAAGAATCATCTTTGTATAGATGACTTAAGATGATGTTTGTTGTGTTTTGTTAATGTTGTTTGTGCTTTCTTTAGAAGCTGCTCTAGTTGTGTGTGTGTGTGTGTGTCCAATGTACTGTATAACTCTAAATGAATACATCAATACTAGAATGACATATGTGTTATATTTAAATGTGTGTTTGTATTGAATTGTGTTATAAGTATTGAATTTAATCTACTGTTGTATTGTTTTGTTAGTCTTTATTTTATTTGTGCACATTCTGCAGGTTTGGCAAGTTGTAATCCTAAATATAATGTCTTCCAAAAAGAATGCTATTAATTTTAATTATTGTAATTATGTTAATTATTAATTGATAAATGTTATAAAAAATATATTAAAAGATTGGAAAACTGTCCAAGTTTCACATTTGCCCATTACAATTTCTCAATATGTCTTATGTCACATGGAACACATCTAATCAATACTCTAATTTTTCCTACATTACAGCATATTTGTTGTCATTCCTTACACAGCAGCCACAATTCTACAGCTCCTGCAGATTACTTGTGTTGCACAATGATAAATGATTCAGAATTTGCAAATTGTAAAACACAAAATGCCTTCTCTTGTAGGGTTGTCATTTTCATTTATAGTGTTTCCTAGAGGTAGTAGACTACAAGATATTTGAATGCAGATGAGAAATGAAACTCAGACAATTATTCTATTGTTTAGTGTATATCTCATACTTCTCATATAATAATTAACATAATTACAATAATTTAAAATGATAGCATTCATTTTAGAAAACCCTATATTATTGCTGGCTAAACTGATGATGGGCCAGGAAAAGAGGTCCTCTTAGTGCCTATAGAGTGGAAAGAGTTAAAAAAAAAAGCTCTATCAGTTATTATGATTATGTTTATTTTACTTCATGGTGGAAAAATCAGAATTTTTATTCTTAATTGCAAACTTATTTTCAGGCTTACAGCAGTGAATATAAATGATATGATACAAAGCTATCTTCTTCCATATAATCATGTTCCGTAAATAGTTGGAAATAGCTACAAATTGATTTGTCTAATTCTCTAATAAATATAACAACACTTCCAAACCTAAAATCCAATGAGAAGAACAAAAATATTTATTGAATAATAAACATTTTCAACCTTTACAAAGGCCATCTCAGGTTCTACTGGTAGAATGCAAATCAATTTCCGTCTTTGGTAAATACTTTGAAACTTATCACATATATATTGAATTTTCAGATTATTTTTAAATATTACAATATGTGCAGAATCTAATCAATTTACAAAATAGCTAAGAATTCACTGAAATCATTAACATGCAATTATCCAAAATCATTAAATAAGCTCAATATTATTTTCTGTCATTGTATCTTCTCATCTAACTATACTTCATTTATAATAGAATTATGATTATTTCCAAACATCACTTCAATCTAGCTAACTATACCTGGACTAATAAAAATTGTGTTTTTTAAGATAAATAGATAGAAATAATTAATGAACAGTAACCTCTTAACAATTCCTGTCAAAGCACATCAAACTTTGAGATTTGTAAATCTCACCATCATGGCTTTAATTGATTCATGTACTGTACAATTCATATAAGTATTTATTTCATGAATAACTACACTTTATTTCTAAGAGAAAAGTTGTATTAACTTAATAGTGAACTTTGAAACATTGAAATAGTGTTTTTCAATCTTTTTAAATAATAAAAAATTATCATTATTTTTTAAACATTTTCTAACACAAAATTAAATTTTGACATGAGTATACAAAACTTATAATAATACTTCATACAACATTTTCAATTAATTTGTTATTAAATTTTATTTGTATATCAGTACAAAACTATAAATTTTTAAAAACTTTTTTATTTATCAAACAATATTAAATCCTAAAGCTGAAACTGTCTTATAAACATGAAAATTTACACCTTCCTCTCAATTTTCAGCATTCACTGTTTAAAAAATGAACATTTTCAGCTACATTCAGTGGCCTGAATCAGATTAAGCAGATTCTATATCGAACATCTCAATATAAAATCTGCTTAACTTGACACAGGCCACTGAACGTAGCCAAAAAGGTTTATTTTTTGAAACAGTGAATGCTGAAAATTGAGAGAAAGTGTAAATTTTTGTGTTTATTTATTAAACATGAAATATATGCAAATATAAGAAGATATTGAAATAATCTAACTTAGTTACATTATATTAGTTACATTTAAATTTTTAATCTTGGTTTTTAAATATAAGAGATTATTTCTGATGGTAAACTTTTATACTTTAATTTAAAATTTTGATCTAAAGGATAAATATCATTACATTTATTTGTCAGAAATAAACATATTCTATTATTGAAAAAAATTAATAAAAAAGCAAAAAATTATATCAGAAAAAAGGCATAACAGAACTTTCTATCATCTTACACTTAAGTTCATATATTTATATTTTATAACAACACTAGTTATGTATCATTATTTACTTATTCACAATATACTTACAAATGTTTACTTTGCATTAGCTGAAAAAAATCATATTTTTTTTATTTAAATAATTACCGACATTCTATCAAGAGTTGACTGCATCCAATATTTATATGTTTACTTTTATATGCAAAATATCATATTTAAAATCAAAGCAATAGTCAAAGCAATATAAAAGTTACATGAAGTAGAAATTGCATTAATGCTAATTAAAGCAGCAGAATTTGTGAAAGAAACCAGAAAAATAATAGAACAAGGAAAGAGAACAGGAAAGTAATGAGGATAAGAAGATTGCAATCTTTCCATATCCTCCAACCTCATTTTCCCTGGTCACTTTCTGCAGTGTTGGCCAGTCAGGAATTATTTCAGCCAATGACAGTCTCCGACTGTCACGGGAACTGCGGCGTTCTTCATTCTACAAACACAGTATGAATAATATTCATTCACAAACATAAAATATTCTACTTTGAATATACCTAGGAAACAAATGTTACAAGACATTTAACATTAATTATACACAATAATAACACTGAAGCAATATCATTAGTAATAACAATCATGCACAATTATATTTAATCATTACATCTATAGACTATGTAATATTCAAAACATTTAAAAACCAGCAATAAATAATTTATATTTAATAGTTTATGGAAGAAAAAATGCTTTCTTCATTTTTATAAAGATAATACTTTGAAATATACTAATTTAAATTCTTTAATAAAATATCTATTGAAAGTATCAAAGACTTAAGCTTTACAAAAACATTGATTTATACAAAAAACAATTACTCTGAATTAGTTAATTTTATTTGAAAGTTTTATTATAGTTGTGATAAAATAATGAAATTTGTTAAATATTTTCAATAAGATATCTTAAGTAATATATTGTATTGTTACTTCGTAAAAAGTAAAATAATATATATCAAACTCTAATTAAAAGGTTGTCTACTCAGTCACAGTATAAATATATTATTGTAAGAAAGTAGCCAAAATAAATTAACAAAAATAATACTTGAACTTAGTATTATATTCAAAAAGATGAGAAAAAATGATGAATTCTGGGAACCAAATTAAATTTTAATTCAGTAACATTTTCATTCTTTTATAAGATCATCTTTTATAGGATCAAGCTGTAAAATTAAGTGCTACAATTACTATATCAGAACTGGTAGTACTGAGATATGAACAGATTTCAAAAATTCAATTTGAACATCATTCTTCAGTTCAAAATATTTTTTGGTTCTACATTAGACTTATGTAACTTAATGATGTCTATTCAAAACAGACAAAAAACACTTGTTTTAAGTAAATATATTGGACTGGTTTTGGTGTTATAGGAAAATTACTTAATACAAAGTTATTAGTGAGCAAAAAATATGTTTTTAGAGGTTTTTGAGCATGCCATGTTTAAATATTTGGTCCCATTTTCCTCAAAATTTAATTGAGTGGTCCATTGCCATCTCATATTTGTTTGTGAATGGTAAATTAGAAATTTAAACCAAACAATATGCCAAATTATTGGGCTATTATATCACTAATTTAATGATTAGAAACTAATTAATTTGTCTAGTGGTAGGTGATTATGCCACTATCTCGTGTTAATTTTAATAATTATAATAAATTAATTTTTTAATTTTGAATTTCTGGAATAAAAGAATCAACCTGAAATGGGACTCAAACCCACAATGCACAACTCCTGATTTGGCAGATTGTTTGATCTGGATTAACTATAAATTTGGTTTAGAGATAATGTTGATTTAGGTAAATTAAAATTAACATTAGAAAAAATTTGAATGTCTTGAATTATCTTTTTGTGCAAGCAAAAATCAACAGTTATTCTGTGTTAAAGAACATCAATTCCTGTCTACCTGACCAATAAAATTGTGCTATTCTGTACAGTGTGAGTATTGAATTCTTAGCAAGCATGAAACATAATTGAGTTTTCCAGGGTGCCAAGGATGCATCTTTGATCTGTTTATCTCAAAACCAGATTGCTCATTTGTTTATATTTTTATAACAAATATTTTTACTTATGTTGTGGATTTCAACAGTAAATAAATCATGCAACATTTAATTTATGTTTGTGTATATTAACTTTATTTTAACATATTAAAAATGTTGAGTTCAACAACCCAAACAACTGAATATATGTAAATTAAGAACTAAAAATGCTAGAATTTTTACCAGCAGAAAAATGTTAATAAATGACACTAACAAATGTTTTTGCCCATTTTAAATGATCAGGCTAATGGAACAGGAGAAAATATTTGCTAGTGTCATTTATTAACATGTTTCCACTGGATTTTTGGTTTTTTTGGTGCTTAATTTTAAAATGTTGATAAACATTTTTAATATTTATAGTTTAATTATTATTTAAACATAATATAAATATGATACATTTGATATTTATTCTTAAGTCTTTGTGTCCTTACTATACAATTTTATTATTTAACTGTCTATTAGGACAGATTGTATTACTAGGACTTATTATACCAATGTGCAAGTCCTGCTTTGTTTTTGCAGGACTTGGACACCGGTATAATAAGTCCTAGTAATACAATCTGTCCTAGTAGACATTTAAATAATAAAAATGATGCATTTGAATTTGCATTATATAAATGCCATAGACATAATTTTTAAATGTTTTGAATAATGAAAACATTAACACAAACAAAACATCAAATATTAATGTATTGAAAACATATTTAAAATTAAAACTTAATGTAAAACACTGTCTTGAACAAAACTTCAGGATGAAATAAAACATCATTAATATTAATTTTCAATTTAAATGAAAACAATATTAAATAGTATCAAGATATACTAATAAAGTTTTTTTATTGTCAAATAAATTTTCATTTATTTTTAAATCAGATATTTAACTTTTTGTATAATTTCTAGTTACTACGACACATGAAGCTAAGATTAACCAATTTAAAATAGTAATGACAGTCACTTATCTACAAAATTTTAACTACCGTGTTTCCCCGAAAATAAGACAGTGTCTTATATTAATTTTTGCTCTGAAAAATGCGCTAGGTCTTATTTTCAGGGAATGTCTTATTTTTTCCAGGAAGAAGAATTCACATTTATTATTGAACAAAAAAATTCCCAAGTCGAACTTAGACGAGAGTGACGTATATCCGGTGTGTCGAACTGTCGCCTTTTTATAGCGTCAACATCGGACTCGATGACCAATTAGTGCTTACTGAACCGTAGCACTATGCAAATGTCATGTGGCGTGATTCCCGGCCGACCAATTAGCCATCACCAGCCGTAACGTTATGCAAATCTGTGATTCCCAAGCCATAGTCTTATGCAAATCATGCCGTGTGGGGTAATTGTCTGCTGACCAATCAGTGGCTGTACTTTCAAAAATCCAACGGCCACTTTCAACCATTTGTCGATGACCGTTACAACTAAAAAAAAACTTCGCTAGGTCTTACTTTCAGGGGGAGGTCTTATATTTCGCAATTCAGCAAAATCTGTGCTAGGTCTTATTTTCTGCGGATGTCTTATTTTCGGGGAAACACGGTATATAATGTGCAACAAACAGTTGTTTTGTAAAAATTTAACAAAATCAAATATCATAGAATTAAATCAATGATTTATTTCTATGATATTTGATAAAATATTTTTAAATTTTAAAATTTTATGTTTTAAATTTTATTAATCATTTGATTTTCCCATCAGTCTTAAAGAAAGATATGCTTTTAATTTTGTTAACACACTTAAAAATCTAAATAATTAAAAAATGTTTTTGTTTTTCATTCAATTACAAATAAAATAGTTTGATTGGATTTGTTAACTTTTATAAGTATTTTATGTTTTCCTTGGCTACAGTACTTGGATAAGTTGTTTTATAAAAAGTTATTCATTTAGTATATCCATGTTACAAAAGCTGAAAAAACCCTAAAATATGAAAAAAGATGCCAAATACAGTTCAAATTTATCTAAGCCTAATTAATTTTAATTGCTTTAACATACAATAATTGTTTTTATTAATTGATGTGAGCATGAAATAAATGTGCATTCAGTGCTTCAAACTATTCAAGCCAAGTAACAAATAAAGTTATCACTATGATACATTGATTAATATTAGAGTTTCTGTATTAAACACGTCAATTTACACTCAGAAAGACTTGTTTTTACATTAAGCCTTAAACTCTGTTTTTTCTTACGTATCAGATTTTTTTTCAAGTATTTGAAAAATTTTAAGAAATGAATCATGATAATGGCATGAAAACTCAAGTCTGCTGATATCATATTTGTAGATGATTGTGCCATTACAACATTCTTTGCATACAAAACACATGAATACTCAATAATTATATAAAGAAATTAATTTCACTAAATTTTTAACATTTTGTTTTTTTTTGTGAATAGAATATTTGAAGAAGTCACTTTAGTCATAATTCATTTTTTTTTATATTTTAATGAACATTCATTCATGAAATTTTAATATTTAATTTTAAAGAATGTTGATATATGAATCCTAAAATTTAATTTGTTCTAGCATTTAAGATAAACACTAATGAGTTCATTTTATTTACAGATATCTAATATTTTATTCTGGATTTACAATAGTCCAGTAGGCCAACAGTCATCAAATATTGAAAACAAGTTCAAGTTATTTTAAGATTTTTAAATAAACAATTTAAATCACATAAAAAGTACACCTTTGAGCACTTTTTCAGCAATGTTTATCTTTACAACTAACATTTTTGGCTCCCTTGATAAGCCTGCCTCAAGTCTGTCAAAAACTCCTAGCTTTAATGTTCAAAATTGGAATGTTAGCATGTGCAATGACATGTCTTCTGAAGATTTTAAATTTTGAAAACAATGTATCAACAGGTTGTTTATGACTGCATATTTTCTAACTTTTGGAATAGAGTACACAATGGTTTTTGCTGTGTCTCAATGTTTCTAAGAGTATTTTTCATATTCTATAATATATTGTGACGTTAATATATTCATATGTTTAATTGTGAATTCTTATTTAGGTTATCATAAAACAATCTCTAGGTTATAGATAAGGATTTACACTCTTTTGGTCTATGCAACCTCCTTTTAAAGAGGCTTTATATATATCTTCGTTTCTAAGTGTTTTTCATTAAAGACTCATTTATCAATTTGGCATCATTCAGATTTGCCACCACCCCAGATTCTGTTCTGTTATTATTGATGTTAAATTATGTTAAAAACATTGCTGGAAAAGTGCTCAAAGGTGTTTTTTTTATGTGATTTAAACTTTCTTCTAGCTTTAATCTGATTAAACTTAATAAGTAATTTATTGAATCTTTTAAATTAGGTCTGAAGATTTAGTTTAAATGCTGAATTAGTAAGTTTATATCTTATATCATATTTATTAATTTGAATGGATTATGTAATAAATTATATATGTTAAAATATTTTTCAAATAACATAATATTATCTTGATACTATTTAAACAGAGAATAGCAGTATATTCAGAAGCACATTGCATCACCACCACCATTTACAACATAAAAATTTCTCACACCTCCCAATTTTGGACTTTCTGAAGACTAGGCCAATCGGAAATAAGTTCTGCCAGAGACAATCGACGACACACCTGAGGCACACAGGTGTCCTCCTATGATGCAATATTTGTAGAACATTTACACAAAATATGATTGACTACAATTAAAGGACAACACATAAATTAAAGGACAATATCTAAACACAACACAAATATTGAGACAGGACATAGTATATTTTCTTTAAAGAATTTGAAATTAAAAAAAAAGTTGAAAAATTGGTTATTTGAAAAAAATATGTTGATAGTTTAATACAGTGTTTCTCAAACTTTTTTGTCAGGTGGCACACTTGAAATTATTAAACAAAATTCACGGCACCCCTATTATTATTATTTATTATTTTGCTTTTTACGGTTAGTAAAGATATGAAGGATGAGAAGNTGATAAATGTTATAAAAAATATATTAAAAGATTGGAAAACTGTCCAAGTTTCACATTTGCCCATTACAATTTCTCAATATGTCTTATGTCACATGGAACACATCTAATCAATACTCTAATTTTTCCTACACTCATTACAGCATATTTGTTGTGATTCCTTACACAGCAGCCACAATTCTACAGCTCCTGCAGATTACTTGTGTTGCACAATGATAAATGATTCAGAATTTGCAAATTGTAAAACACAAAATGCCTTCTCTTGTAGGGTTGTCATTTTCATTTATAGTGTTTCCTAGAGGTAGTAGACTACAAGATATTTGAATGCAGATGAGAAATGAAACTCAGACAATTATTCTATTGTTTAGTGTATATCTCATACTTCTCATATAATAATTAACATAATTACAATAATTTAAAATGATAGCATTCATTTTAGAAAACCCTATATTATTGCTGGCTAAACTGATGATGGGCCAGGAAAAGAGGTCCTCTTAGTGCCTATAGAGTGGAAAGAGTTAAAAAAAAAAAAGCTCTATCAGTTATTATGATTATGTTTATTTTACTTCATGGTGGAAAAATCAGAATTTTTATTCTTAATTGCAAACTTATTTTCAGGCTTACAGCAGTGAATATAAATGATATGATACAAAGCTATCTTCTTCCATATAATCATGTTCCGTAAATAGTTGGAAATAGCTACAAATTGATTTGTCTAATTCTCTAATAAATATAACAACACTTCCAAACCTAAAATCCAATGAGAAGAACAAAAATATTTATTGAATAATAAACATTTTCAACCTTTACAAAGGCCATCTCAGGTTCTACTGGTAGAATGCAAATCAATTTCCGTCTTTGGTAAATACTTTGAAACTTATCACATATATATTGAATTTTCAGATTATTTTTAAATATTACAATATGTGCAGAATCTAATCAATTTACAAAATAGCTAAGAATTCACTGAAATCATTAACATGCAATTATCCAAAATCATTAAATAAGCTCAATATTATTTTCTGTCATTGTATCTTCTCATCTAACTATACTTCATTTATAATAGAATTATGATTATTTCCAAACATCACTTCAATCTAGCTAACTATACCTGGACTAATAAAAATTGTGTTTTTTAAGATAAATAGATAGAAATAATTAATGAACAGTAACCTCTTAACAATTCCTGTCAAAGCACATCAAACTTTGAGATTTGTAAATCTCACCATCATGGCTTTAATTGATTCATGTACTGTACAATTCATATAAGTATTTATTTCATGAATAACTACACTTTATTTCTAAGAGAAAAGTTGTATTAACTTAATAGTGAACTTTGAAACATTGAAATAGTGTTTTTCAATCTTTTTAAATAATAAAAAATTATCATTATTTTTTAAACATTTTCTAACACAAAATTAAATTTTGACATGAGTATACAAAACTTATAATAATACTTCATACAACATTTTCAATTAATTTGTTATTAAATTTTATTTGTATATCAGTACAAAACTATAAATTTTTAAAAACTTTTTTATTTATCAAACAATATTAAATCCTAAAGCTGAAACTGTCTTATAAACATGAAAATTTACACCTTCCTCTCAATTTTCAGCATTCACTGTTTAAAAAATGAACATTTTCAGCTACATTCAGTGGCCTGAATCAGATTAAGCAGATTCTATATCGAACGTCTCAATATAAAATCTGCTTAACTTGACACAGGCCACTGAACGTAGCCAAAAAGGTTTATTTTTTGAAACAGTGAATGCTGAAAATTGAGAGAAAGTGTAAATTTTTGTGTTTATTTATTAAACATGAAATATATGCAAATATAAGAAGATATTGAAATAATCTAACTTAGTTACATTATATTAGTTACATTTAAATTTTTAATCTTGGTTTTTAAATATAAGAGATTATTTCTGATGGTAAACTTTTATACTTTAATTTAAAATTTTGATCTAAAGGATAAATATCATTACATTTATTTGTCAGAAATAAACATATTCTATTATTGAAAAAAATTAATAAAAAAGCAAAAAATTATATCAGAAAAAAGGCATAACAGAACTTTCTATCATCTTACACTTAAGTTCATATATTTATATTTTATAACAACACTAGTTATGTATCATTATTTACTTATTCACAATATACTTACAAATGTTTACTTTGCATTAGCTGAAAAAAATCATATTTTTTTTATTTAAATAATTACCGACATTCTATCAAGAGTTGACTGCATCCAATATTTATATGTTTACTTTTATATGCAAAATATCATATTTAAAATCAAAGCAATAGTCAAAGCAATATAAAAGTTACATGAAGTAGAAATTGCATTAATGCTAATTAAAGCAGCAGAATTTGTGAAAGAAACCAGAAAAATAATAGAACAAGGAAAGAGAACAGGAAAGTAATGAGGATAAGAAGATTGCAATCTTTCCATATCCTCCAACCTCATTTTCCCTGGTCACTTTCTGCAGTGTTGGCCAGTCAGGAATTATTTCAGCCAATGACAGTCTCCGACTGTCACGGGAACTGCGGCGTTCTTCATTCTACAAACACAGTATGAATAATATTCATTCACAAACATAAAATATTCTACTTTGAATATACCTAGGAAACAAATGTTACAAGACATTTAACATTAATTATACACAATAATAACACTGAAGCAATATCATTAGTAATAACAATCATGCACAATTATATTTAATCATTACATCTATAGACTATGTAATATTCAAAACATTTAAAAACCAGCAATAAATAATTTATATTTAATAGTTTATGGAAGAAAAAATGCTTTCTTCATTTTTATAAAGATAATACTTTGAAATATACTAATTTAAATTCTTTAATAAAATATCTATTGAAAGTATCAAAGACTTAAGCTTTACAAAAACATTGATTTATACAAAAAACAATTACTCTGAATTAGTTAATTTTATTTGAAAGTTTTATTATAGTTGTGATAAAATAATGAAATTTGTTAAATATTTTCAATAAGATATCTTAAGTAATATATTGTATTGTTACTTCGTAAAAAGTAAAATAATATATATCAAACTCTAATTAAAAGGTTGTCTACTCAGTCACAGTATAAATATATTATTGTAAGAAAGTAGCCAAAATAAATTAACAAAAATAATACTTGAACTTAGTATTATATTCAAAAAGATGAGAAAAAATGATGAATTCTGGGAACCAAATTAAATTTTAATTCAGTAACATTTTCATTCTTTTATAAGATCATCTTTTATAGGATCAAGCTGTAAAATTAAGTGCTACAATTACTATATCAGAACTGGTAGTACTGAGATATGAACAGATTTCAAAAATTCAATTTGAACATCATTCTTCAGTTCAAAATATTTTTTGGTTCTACATTAGACTTATGTAACTTAATGATGTCTATTCAAAACAGACAAAAAACACTTGTTTTAAGTAAATATATTGGACTGGTTTTGGTGTTATAGGAAAATTACTTAATACAAAGTTATTAGTGAGCAAAAAATATGTTTTTAGAGGTTTTTGAGCATGCCATGTTTAAATATTTGGTCCCATTTTCCTCAAAATTTAATTGAGTGGTCCATTGCCATCTCATATTTGTTTGTGAATGGTAAATTAGAAATTTAAACCAAACAATATGCCAAATTATTGGGCTATTATATCACTAATTTAATGATTAGAAACTAATTAATTTGTCTAGTGGTAGGTGATTATGCCACTATCTCGTGTTAATTTTAATAATTATAATAAATTAATTTTTTAATTTTGAATTTCTGGAATAAAAGAATCAACCTNTATATATAAATATTTGTTAAATTTTGAAATCAAGATACAAAGACAAATTATGTTTATATTAAAAGTCACATTCATGAATTGCTAAGCTCATATGTATCATGCATATTGATTATTGCTCTGTTATCAATGAATGTGATGTTTATAAACTTAGCACTATATGGATGAGGAATTTTTAGTGAATTCATAGGTTTTTGCATTTACTGGGAACAAATGCTATTTCAAAACTATACAAAATATATTTGATATTTTATTTAGTTTATTATTGTTTTTATATCTGTTGGAAAAGTTTTATTTTAAAGGTTTTCTTATTTATTATATACTAGCAGACCCAGCTACGCGTTGTTGTGGCTCAAAATGTATTTATTATAAATGTATAACACTTCCCCCGTGGGGGGAAATTTTTTGAAAATCCCTTCTTAGTGTACATTCTCTTGATGTACCCTATTAAAACACAATCAAAAACGCAAAAAACCGCATCTAAAATAGTATAAATAGAAGCAGAGTTCTTTACGGTAAGCCTTAATCCTGTTCATCTCCCCCAGTGGGGGAAATTACGACATGTATATTATATAAAAACACGTGTGTATTCGAATGCAGCGTTGTGTCAAAATTTCAAAGGAATCGGTAGAAACAAACAAACATTACATTTTTATTTATATAGATAGATAGATGATGGTCTGCTTTAGTTCATTTTCACAAAAAAGCATAATGCCTCACAGAAAAGCAAACTTAGGGTGTCGTACTCATAGCGCCATCTATTGGACATAAAAGACTTAACCTAGATTATATCTTTTAATTTATATGAATGTTTAACGGAATAATATACAGCCTATGTCCACCTTGAAGTTCCATTCTAAATATTGGTGAAAGAATTTTTGAAATCGGATGAGTAGTTTCGGAGATTACCTGCTACATCCAAACTTACTTACAAACATTACCTCTTTATAATATTAGTATAGCTGATTTTCAAAATTTTTGGGGTATATAAAAAATATTGTTTAATAGATTGAAATTTCCAATTTAAATTTGATTTGTTTAGAAATTATTATAAATGTTGAGTTTTATTAAATGTTAACAAGCTGAGAATGAATCAAACTCTAACCTAAATGTCTCTTCAAATAAATTTTATTCAATAACCTCAACTTATCAATATTTTATTTTTTAACTAAATTCTGTTGACTTTATTAAGATACTTTAGATCTAAAATTCTAAACTTTTAAACAATAGCATTGCTACAAATTGAACTTCATTATTGGTGACAAATTTCTTTTCATTAACTGAAAATTATCTGTTATCCAAGAAATATTATTATAATTTGCTACTTAATAATCTTCAAACTAATTTAAAAATCAAATTTGAAATTTATAACTAAAAGTTTTACTTATTTAGTGTTAAATATTTAAAATTTCTTTACAAATGANTAAAGGATGAAGAAAGCATACTAGTGCAAAAATGAATAGAACACATACAGTATGTAATCAAAGCCTTCTTTTTATTGTAGTCTTGTACTGTGCGTGCTGTTCTTGCATATGAATCACATTTCAACTGAAATGGGTGTTCATTGTACTGATTGCATTTGTTTGATAATAACTAACTACTAAGCCCTTTTCTACAATTTCATAGCTGTCTGCTTAAAAATTACATTGTTGCTTAAGTTTTGCATGCCAACATATATAAAAATTATCTGTAAATTCTAATTTCAATAATAAAACTTCTCTTCAAATCCAATGTTCTTAAAAATTTTTTGAATTGTCTTTTATATTGAATATTGAAATATAATTAACTAAAATACATGACAATTCATTATTATATTAGATGTTAACTCAAAAATATATTAAAAGAGAGCAATTTCATTAAGAAATAATGAAATTGCTCTATAATAATGAAATACTAATAATGAAATAAAAATGAAAGCCTATCTTTAATCTAAATTTTTTAATTTATATAATAATTTATTTTTATGAAAATTATAAATTACCTTCAATGGCACTAACATTCTGCTGGTAATCAATAATCTGTGGAGCACTTTCTTGATTTTCTGGTATAGCCTTTAATGGAGTTGATGGTTTATCTGCCAACTCCTGTAATTCTCCAACACTATTAGAAAATAATTGAGTTTTAAGTTTTTAATTATTATAAAATTTTTAAAAGTTAAAAATCATATATAAAAGATGATACTAAGAAAGTAAAATAACTAAGTTAAAACTAATTTTAAAAAATCCTTTACATTAGTTACATAAAAGATTAATAAAAAAAAGTCACCAATGATTAGGTGACAAGACATCCTCTTTTTTTTAAGTTTTTATCCAGTGTTTTGGTAGATTAAATTTTTTAAAACTCTAGAAATGACTTTTTTTATTTGCACATTTGGGCTGAAATTTTTGATATTTTAGTATGTTGTATAATCTTTAATCATAAGATTGCAACAATGCTTTCTCTTTCTAATCAAGCAACTAAAACCATCAGTAAGAATTTTCTACAGGTTTTTAAAATTATCTCACTCCAAGTAATAAAACTGATGTTTTCAAAAATTAAAACAAAGATTTGACAAAGAAGCAAAAATACAGATTGGGTCCTAATTATGTTCTTTATTTTATTTTACAGCAATCATATTGAAATTTATAAACATGATTAAAAAACATATTCCAGGGAAGGATTTTGAGTTTCATTTTATTTCAATATGGCAGTCTGTAATGTCAATGCACATGCTCTCACAGCATTTTGTTTCCTCAAAGACTTTCAAAAACATTTCTGGTATCATTAAATGCACAGTTACCACAACTCTTTCCAAAAAGCAACTTCATCACATAAATGTAATCTTTTACAAAACCCCAAAGAAAGAAATCCAAGGGATAATGTTGGGCAATCTGGGAGGTCATCGGATATTATTATCCAATCCAGTGAAAAAGTTATTTATTGTTTAGAGTTGCACAAACCTCTCAGGAACAATAAGCTGGAGCTTCATTTAACTGAAGGATGACTATTACTGAGCAAATCTTGTTGTTGCATGTCTGGAAGGACAATTTCAGTCAGAACATCACAAGGTGTTATATTTGAAATCCTTCTATGGGATATGTTTTGTAATATCATGTAATTTAATTTGTATGGCTTTCAACACAATTGCTTTAAAACAAAATAGTGGAGATAATTATAGCCCACTCCATATTTATGAAGAAGTTTCGTTGTCATATGAATCATCTTATGGATATTTAAGAAAATGGATTCAAACGTTTGATAAATTTGATTGTTTTAAGTAACTGAACTTAAAAGATAATAATAAGTACAGTAATATTGTAAAAAGTATAATGTATTTATAAGATAAATCAATTTATATAAATGCTATAAAATGTTATAATTATAAACAACGCTTTTTGCCCACGACTATAAATTAGACAGAATTAGATAACCTAATAAATAGGGTATAACAATTTGCAGGGCTTATCACACCAAGGCCGACTGAAAAAAAAACCAGAACTTTTATAAAAAAAGGGTTGGTCTTTAATAATCACATTTCAAATTTAGGTAAGTATGCATTTCGGGTACAAGGACCCCTCATCAGCTTACAAACACATGGTAACAATGTAACAAATACAACACCAATAACCAGCCAATACAACGGGATAACCAACATATGCAGTGAACTGCATTTACAATTTCTCAATGTAACCCATACACTAAAAACTAAAATATCAAGTATAAATTAGAATACAATGACAATGTGGTATAACATATTATCTGGGACCAGTAAATGTCTTAGTTTCTCCTACATTTTCCAAATTCTGGTAGACGGTTACACTATTAATAATAAATATTGTTAAGTATATTAAAACACACAAAAAGAGGGAAGAAAGCTAACAATGAACTTACTCTTTTTAAAACCAATTGGTCTCCAGATTTTAACAGAAACAAAATACATCTGATCTATAAGACTTTGTGAAGTTAACTGCTCTGTCACAAAGCATTTTCACAAAGTGATGTGACTATACTCCCACATCTGTTCAGCATCTGTTTCAAGGTTAAGTGAAAACGATGTCAATCCACCCCTCATGTAGCTTCAGTCCCACGTTGTTATTAATTCTGATGTCTTCCTGTATTTTCAGAATTTCTAGGTGTTCCTGTAGTCTTCTTTTTAGTTGATTGTTTTCTGTCATAATACACTTGATGCTATCTTTTAAAATTTCACAACCTTCAGTGTTGCAATGTTGTGCCACTGATGATGATATCAAATTATTTTTAATGGCATATATATGTTCTTTAATTTTCTTCCAGTTTCCCCTATGTATCTTTTTTTATGTGAACAACTGCAATCTAATGAATAAACTACATTATCTTTTTCTAAATCATTATGTTCATTAATTTCATATTTACTGTTAAACAATTTTGCTATGGTTCTTGTGTGGTTTGGTACTAAAATAATATCTAATCTTTTTAATTCGTTTTTTAATTTTTCAAAAACACCAAAAACATATTCTATTTTTAGATACACAGTCTTAACAGCTATTGGTTGTCTATTTAACGTAACATTTTTCCTTTTCCCTTTACTTGTTTCCAACCACTTAAACAATAATGTCCTTGGGCAGGGGTCGGAATTAGCGGCTCACGAGCCGCATGCGGCTCTTTGCATAGACGTTTGCGGCTCTTCGGACATAAACTCCAATTTCATCTCACCTCATTTCACCGCAGCCTTATAACTTATGAGTTTATGAGATAGAGCCGCCGAACAAACTTCGACTTGTTCTCCGTCCGCACATGACCACACTTGCGTTGATCAATATGAGTTGCATAAGAGTGGTATCATTTGAAGCATATCTATATATATAACTCATTGAACGCGTGTCCGTCCATCCGTGTAACGTTATGCCAAAAATGGCCACCAGAGGCGCCTCTGTCGTGTGTCGTATTTCGCACATTTAAATTAATATGCGGCTCTCTGGTACTTTTGTTATTCTGTTTTCATGACAATTTGGCTCTTCTCACTTGACAAACTGCCGACCCCTGTTCTAGGATAATTGTACCACATTGTCATTGTATTCTAATTTATACTTGATATTTTAGTTTTTAGTGTATGGGTTACATTGAGAAATTGTAAATGCAGTTCACTGCATGTGTTGGTTATCCCATTGTATTGGCTGGTTATTGGTGTTGTATTTGTTACATTGTTACCATGTGTTTGTAAGCTGATGAGGGGTCCTTGTACCCGAAATGCATACTTACCTAAATTTGAAATGTGATTATTAAAGACCAACCCTTTTTTTTATAAAAGTTCTGGTCCTTCTTTCAGTCGGCCTTGGTGTGATAAGCCCTGCAAATTGTTATACCATATTTATTAGGTTATCTAATTCTGTCTAAAGCTATAAAATGTATTAATAAGTTTTGTAATCACAAACAATTTATTAGTCAAACAAATGCTGATTATTCTTAATTTAATACTTTAGCTTGCAATCAGAAATGGGCAAGATATTTCAATGTAACTAAGTCTAATGAATACAATTCAGAATATTTTTTTTGTAAACTGGAACATAAATGCTGAAAAAATCTTTTGAATATAGTAGAGTTCCACAAACCCAACTTACTATGGACTGAGAAGGTGACAAATTACCAAAATAATTTTATTTTTATATTTTATAGTGTAAGATACGCACGTGGTGAGTGTATTTCCAACTAGAGGATAAGCAAACAATACAAATAGATGTTTTCCTTCACCCGTGTTTATTTTCTTTTCTTTTTTTTCAGGATTCTTTTATATTCCGACACTCCTCATTTGGTCTTTTATAGACAATTTCGGCAGTTAATTAAAATCTCACGACAAAATTATTCACCGCGGTACAAAAAAAAAGGAACTATAACTAAATACTTAAAGCTACTTATACTAAAAGGGAGGAAGAAAAGATAGGCAATAGGATAGCTGGATATTTGATAGAAAAGAATGGATACTGAAAGTGTCAACGATCTTGGATTGATGGTGGTGATATCGGAAATATCAAATCTTGGAGAAATAGTTGATGGGCTAATCCTATCGGACTCTCAAAATAAGATCTCGAATATTCTTATATCTAGATATGCTTCTAGCTCCTCTCGAGTCTTTCAAGTTTGTTCTGTTGATCCTGGGGCTCATATGAAGGGTGATTTGTTTCACGAGTCCAATGCCTGATATATTCACAAATATCTTCATCGTTCGAATCATTAATCGGTTCCTCTTCTTCTGGTTTCATGAGGTGTCTGTTACACTTTCTTTTTTTCGCGTCTTTATACATCGAAAAATAACATTGTTTTAATCGATCTACATGTACAATAAACTTGTTATTCTTACGGTTATCACCAATTTCTACAATGACGGGGCCTAGTTTACATGTAACCTGATAGGGTCCTAGATACTTCGCCGAGAACTTCCCAGAGTTCTTATTTTTACCTTTACAAAGTAACCATACTTGTTGCCCCTCCCTCCAATTGTTCATTTCCCTGTTTCGGTTGATACGTTTTCGATTATTAAAATTCTGTTGCCTCCCCAGTTCGTAAGCAGCTTCCCGTACAGTGCTTAATCTATCTCTCAATTCCATTCCGTGGGGCTTTTCCAGGTTGATATTCTGCTGTTCCGCTGGGAACACAATAGAGAAACGGGGGTCGAAGCCATATAATAAAAAGGCTGGGAATTCATTAGTTGATGCATGGCATGTAGTGTTGTTGTACACAAATAGTGCTGGTGATATAAAAGAGTCCCAATTCCTATTATTGCCCTCTGATATGCAGGCTATAGTACCACAGAGTGTTTTATTAAAACGCTCACAGATGGAATTAGAACATGGGCGATATGCAGTCGTGATGTTATGCTTTATTTGTAGACCACTGCAAACGTCTTGAAATAATTTAGATGTAAAATTACTACCCCGGTCGGAAATGACCATATCAGGACAACCATATCTACATACTATATCATTAAATATAGCATCAGCTACAACTTGAGCTGATTGATCTTTAATAGGGACTGCTTCGGCAAAACAGGTGTAGATGTCAATCATTTTAAAAATGTAACGGTTTCCTTCCGGAGATATTTGGAGAGGGCCTATAATGTCAACGGCGATTTTCTGGAAGGGAAACTCGGCCACCTCCGTCTCCTGGAATGGAGCACGGACATGATGGAGGTTATGCTTTTGACAAATCTGACAACACCGAACGATGCGCTTAACGTGTGCCCTAAGGTTCTTAATATAGTAGTAACGGTCAATTAAATAATGTTGTAATTTGACATGTTTATTTAATGTAAATATAATTTATTTTAAAATCGTGAAGTGACATACCTATTATATAATAAAAATAATGATATAATCATTATTAATTGTTTTAAATTTTTTAAATAGTTAAATTTTTTAGAAATTTTTAAGTATTTAAAGGGTTATAAACTTTTAACCTTTAAATACTTAAATGTTAATAAATAATTAACTATGCATTAGAAAGTAAACAAATATGTTTATTAAATTATGAAACAGAACGAGAAATAATATTTAAAAGAAAAAAGTGCAAAAGGTTAGATAGTTAAAATGTAATTTGATATCTAAAATGAGGGTCAAGGTGACCCGCAGCGACCCCAATAGGTTGTTGACCTTTGCGACCTGACCCAGGCTAAGAATAAAATATACAAAATAAGGCGTACGGCCATAATAGCATAATGATGAATGATGCTAATCTAAATAGTAGAATTTTCATAAAGGTATTATATGTATAAGAAAGTAATTGAAATTATATGTACAAATTCATACACATATTAAATACATACAATAGTTACTTTTATTTGTAGTTAAATTTTAATTAAAAAAAAAAAATATTAGCTATTCAGTGGATACTTTTGAATTAGTGATATTTGTGTTATGGCATTTTGCACCTTGGAAAAAGGGTTATATTCTTTGTTAACACATGAAATTGATGCTATCATCAAGTTTTACAAGTGAAGAATGGTAACTTATTTGATCCAAGTGTTAAGTTACAGAAATAAAAATTAGATTACATGTATACATATATATTTTTTTAACAATATGACAAATTTTAGAGAATGTTGAGTTATTGAGAGATGAGTTTCTAGGACTCTACTGTAATTGCAATTCAGTAAATAGATAAAAGGAATGTGTTTAAAACAATTGATGAAGAATGATAATGACTTGATACAACTTTCTTTTGTTATAGCATAATTATTATTAATGAACAATTACACAAAAATAAAGATATTACAACAACATAAGAACATAATTTATGAAACGGTTTATATTTTGTAATACTCCCCCACTTATGAACAGGTTTTGTTCCAAGGTTTTGTCATAAGGTAAAATGTTCATAAGTCAAAAACTAATCTAGATAGTACATTTGTACACAGAATAACCACATATTTTAGTGTTTGATCCTTTAATGTACATTATGCTCATTTACCTGCTCACTACTGCTTAGTAGTGGGTATTTCAAATACAGTTTTTTCACCTAATGCATTTAGTTTTATAATGTAAAGTTTAATTTCCACGGTAATAGAGCCACATTTCTTGCATTTATTTCCATTGCTATATTTACTATTATGTTTTGGATGCATTTTTGAAGCAGTGATCATAAAAGTTTAAAAAATTTGCAAACAATAGCAAAAAATACCATTACTCCAACATTACCAACTTTGATGCCACCTCACAAGCAGCGATGGAATGTCAGAATTCATGTAAAAACAAAAAATGATGATATGCAATAGAAATAAATCCACATTAATTACTTATTAAAAATGATTATCTATTACTGGCTAAAAACTGACTTCAACTCAACCCCCACAACTGGCAAGAGAAATTCTGAATCTGCATGAAACTTAAATTTTAGACATATGGTCAAATTGTTCATAAGTTTGAAAGTTCCTAAGTTGAATGTTCATAAGAAGGGAAGCTCCTGTAATTTATTATAAATTATAAATTTATGGATTTATATTAGAATACTCAAAAAACTTTCAAAATTACTTTAGCTTTTAAATTATTTTAATATACCATTCTTAAATAACATAACTTTTATTAAAATGGCAAATAATTAGTATTTTACATAGAAAATGGAAAAATTTCAAAAATTAAAAAAAAAATAAAAGAATATACCAATATTATTATAATAGATAAGAATACAATTGCATTGGTAAAATTTGTATATGATAAAACAATTGAAATAATACTATATGACTACAATAGATCACATAGAAAACATGTAAATAATGGTATTAGTTCAATCAGTGCATTTTAAAAACAATGTTCAAATATCCTGTAATGTTGATAACAGACAAAAACCTCCTTAAGCAAAAAATCCAAGTCAGAATGTAATCTACATATATAAAAATGAATGTGTGTGTGTGTGTGTGTGTGTGTGTGTGTCCTTCATACATAACCACACCGTTTATCCGATTGCCGTGAAACTTTGAGAAGTTGTTTAATATACTCCCGTGAAGGTTTGTGGTGTAGTACGATTGCCATGAAGCTTTGGGAAGTTTTTTAATACACTCCCACGAAGGTTTCTGGCATTTACCCTACGATAGATGGCGCGCGTTTACACGAGCATTCGAGCACAGTGTGTTCGATCAATTTCAAATTGTGAAGACCATTTCCCCCTCCAAAAAATATCTCTATATATGCATTTATTATTTACGATATTTGTAATAATTTTTGTTTAATCACTTTATTTCAACTTTTGTTTTGCTAATTACGTAATCGCTCGAACTTTGTTAAAGCCTTAACTGTATCATGAACAACAACCGAAGTTGTAGAAGGAAATTCGCCTATTTTACCGATCTAGGGATCCCCCTTTTCCAAATTTTAATATCAACTCAAAATAATTTAAAAAGACAAATTACAATAAAACGGTTTATTATCCAACTATGAGAAATTTCACAACACGCCAAGGAAGAGAGGAAGGAGCAATTAAATAATCAAAATTATGAAGGATTAAAAAAAACTATATAAAAATGGGGAATATCGCACTTCTAACAATCTCTGCGAGTATGTGGGCTAAATTTAAAGAATCCGTGCTTCTCGCTTGGACAACTGTATGTAGCCAACTCACACGTTGAAAAATCTTTTGATTTATTCGTGTATGCACCAGACGGAAAAACAAAAAATATCGTGTATCCACAAAGCACTCCAATAAATAAATAAAATTGAAACACTTTGAAACGTTTTCCCGATGAAAATGAATAATAATAATAAGTTTCAATGAAAATGATAAAATGTGAATTTAATTTTATCATAACGAGTTTGATTGAATTTCCTTTCTTCTGAGATCGCAGCAATGCGCGACGAGTAAGCTAGTAAAGAATAAATAACATTTATTACTCACTATAAAAGTTATTCTGATTCAAACTTTCACAAAGTCAATCAAATTTTACATTTACAGAAAAATCAAATAGTCTTCACTGTGATATAGATATTTGGAGTATTAAAAAAAACACAAAAAACTTTTGCAAATATTTGAAAACAAATACAATAGATGAGTGAAGATCTTAGAAAAGCAAACAATACTGACTGGATTCATTGGACAAAAGCCAAAATTCACATCATTCAACCATTGTCTGAAGTATAAAAACAAAAAAGTGGCAATAACTCGGTCATCTTGAATGAATGAACATAGACTAAATGCTAATAAAAATCATTGAGAAAAAAAGTAATTGGGAATATGGTATCTATGTCTGAATGGAAAGAAAACTGGCATAGAATTAATCAAAGTAAAAAGATATAGTGAAAATACAGCATTGAAGCAAAAGACTTGAAATACTTTTATTTAATTGATTATCTTTTTAAAATTTTATATTAAACTGGTTCATATAGTATAAAATTTATAAAATTCAAAACCAATTGTTTTAGCATAGAAAATAAATACATAACATTTTACCTCGCTCTACGCACGTCAATACTTGGCCGTCTTTTTTGTTTAACTTCAAGAACTTCACCTGGTCTTAATTTCTTTGTTGCTCCTGTTTCATCAACTGCAATTCCTTTCTAATAACAATAATGGCAATAACTATTATTATTATGAAAATATATTTATCTAGTATATAAATATTTTAAATAAAATAGAATCTTTATTAGGAATATCTAAAATATATTTTCCCAAACATATAAAAGTTATTTTTGAAAAATAAACTTATTACTTTAATTTTTTTTAAATAAAATTTAAAAGTTCTTTATTAGTTTTTATCTATTAATTTATTTATATGATTTTTTTATATTTTCAAATTTTAAAGATATCTTTAAATAATTATAGTTTTATTAAAATTTCTAAATTTTAAAGAATGAAGTAAAGTTAGAAAGATAGTAGAGAAAAACCATGTGTTCAATTTTTAAAAAAGGCACTCACAATCATACAAATAAAATCTATTTTCAAAATTTATAAAAATTATGTATAATTTTGATACACTCAGATATAAAAATGTAATCATTCCATGATTTTGATATATTCTACACATATAATACAATATAATAAACTCTAATTTAATTAAATGTAGGAAATAACCAATCTAATATATAATAAAGAATATATCATTACATTATAAATTACAATTTCAAACATTTTGGAATTAAATCTTTTTATTAAAATTAATTATAGAAAAATACTTTTCAGATAAGTTTAAACTTAGTTGATATATTTGTGAATTATAATTAATTTTGACTGTAAAATTTAAAATTATTTTTAATAGTATTCAAATATCTGATATTATTTATTAAATTAAGTATATATTTTATAACATCATTTTAAGCTTTCATCAAAGATGAATTTAACTATTTACAGTACATACAAAATAATGATGACAAATAAATACACATTTTAAAATTTATATTCAGTATTTAAAGTTTATATGTGTTAAATATATTTATAACTTTACAAATAAAATGATAAATTTTATTTTATTCTTAATGCTATATAAAATTAAATTATAAATGAAGATTTGTAATAATAAGTTTAAATAACATTTTTAAATACATCATAATAAATATAACTTATTTATAACTTTATATCTAAGTAATAGCCTACATCATCTTATACTTTTATAACAATTCCTTACATTTATAAAAAGAAAAATATTTTTATACATTACCATTCTTCAGATGTCTTCAATTACATTACGTGCCATATCATTACAAACAACAAGCATGCACATAACACATATTTTATGTTGTGTAACATATAACATATTACCAATTTAAAGTGGATATTAATTTAACTATATGAACATAAATAAAATCAATACTATTAACATAAAAGATTATCAGTTTTAAAAAGATGACAAATTACATAATAAATATCAATTGATATTTAATTAATAATTAACTCTACTTAAAAAAATTAATAATTTTCTACAAGTTTTACTTTGCTCAATAAGTGATTACTAATTAAATATACAAATTATCATATATCAATCAAATGTTTTATTTTGTGTTTCAATAAATTGATATAGGTAATTAATGATCTAACTTTTATTTTATTTTCTTTAAACAAAATATATTTAAAAGCATTTATATTTACTATTATAACTTAAAAAATTAAACAGAAATTATTAAGATTAAAGACTAAAACATAAGTAATCATTTAGTAATATTGTAATGTGAATAGAAAATGAATTAAGTTAATCTACTATATAAGGCATTGTTATCTTATCTACCTTATTCTTAACATTTAGTTTATTTTAGTTAACTATATTTAATCAATCAAATTTTGTTGTAAAAGGTTAAGATCTATATATAAGGGAAGCAATTCATCTGAGACTGCATATTACTCAATAAACAAAACTTACTCTAACACCTTGTAAACATGCAGCCAAATTTATTAACTTCCTAATGTTTTTGGCCATGTTAAAAGACCTTTATCAAGAAAAAACTTTAAAAATCGAACACAGTACATTTGCATAAATGAATAGGCTTTTCGAACGTTTTGAAAATGTTTGAAAAGCCTATTCATTTATGCAAATGTACTGTGTTCGAATTTTAAAGTTTTGATGATAGGGAAGCTGTTTACATAAAAATTTCAAACAAATACTGGAAATGACAAAAATAAACAGTTTATTTATTTTGATTCTAAAATAGATACATTGACATGAAACAAAAATATAAGAACTTGTTTTTATTATTGATTATAAACTGACTCTATTCAGCAATTTTTTTCGCATAGTCATTACTTACTTTATCATAAAAATTGCTAATCGTTGATTCCATCAAAGTATTTAAAAGCTCTTTTTCTATTGAAAATAACACCAGTGATAACAATCTTTCCTCTGACTGAGTGTTCCTTGCAAATGTATGAATTCACTTCATGGATGAAAAACAGATAAATCAATAAATAAATACAATAAATTTCCTTAAAACGAATAATCTCTCAATAATTAAAGCAGACAAAACTGACCAACTGATAATCATTGACAATAATAATTTACAACAGAAGACTATAGAGCAGATTAATAACATAAATTATATTAAATTAAACAATAACCCATATGAAGATATTAAAAAGGAACTAATTAATTTGGTCAAAAACATATACGCAAATAATAATTTAAGTGAAAACAATAAAAATTATATCCTTAATTTCAAAAACAACAGAACACCCAAACTAAACATAAGATTAAAAACCCACAAAAATGAAGAAAAATTCAGACCTTTAGTAGACTTCAAATTTTCCATACTTTACAACTTAGAACAATATATCAAGCAACAATTAACAAGCATCGATCTGTCTAAATACACCGTAAAAAACGCGGATGATGTTATAAATAGGTTACTGAAAATACAGAAAAGTAACACTGACACACTAATCAGCCTAGATGTCAAAAATATGTACCCAAATATAAAATGGAAATTAATAGAGGAAAGCCTAACCATGTTAAATGTAGATAAAACTTTAATTAATCTAATACACTTCGCATACACCAGAAACTATTTTCAAGCCAATACTAACTTCTATAGACAGGTAGATGGCATCAGTATGGGATCAAAGATGGGACCCAAATTAGCCGAATTAGCTATGATAAACATAGATGAAAAAATAAATAATATCCCAGGCATAAAACTTGTAATGAGATACGCAGACGACTACTTAATAATATACAATAATAGAATAACAAACGATAATACTATTCTGAACACTGCTAACAAATTTAACGAAAATATTCAATTCGATATTGAAATAGAAAACAATAAAAAAATTAATTTCCTCGACATAACAATCATGAATACACTTAATAATTTCTCTTTCATCACATACAAAAAACCATGTAACGTTAATAAAACTATCAACTACTACTCACATGTCCCAGAATATATAAAAAGGAATATTTATACCATGGAGTTAAAAAACATATATACCAGAATATCTGATAACAAATGGCAAAAAATAAAAATAAAAGAGCTTGAAACTAAATTTTTACTTAACGACTATCCTAAATCGAAATTAAACACATGGCAAAAGCAATACTGGGAAAATAGATTTAACACAAAATATAAATCCGACAAAAAATACAAAACCTTCCCATATATAAAAAACATTTTTGAAGGCTGTAATAAGTCATTAAAAAAAGACAATATCAGTTTGGCTCCATCTTTGACCAACAAAATATCTCATAGTATCCATTATGACATTAATAAACAACATAACAACAAACTAAACGCCCTTAAAACTATAGGAACTGTTTACAAACTTGAATGCAACTGTCAAAATCCAAAAACTTATATTGGTGAAACAGGCCGGTCACTAGAAACCAGAATTAAAGAACATATGGCAGCCATCCGCCTAAAACATAACACTTCCCCCTGGTACTACCACACAATAGACTATAATTGCCAAATTAATAAAAACAATACAAAAGTGTTACATGTAGAAAAAGACACATATAAAAGAAAATTTAAAGAACACATAGAAATCAAAAAACACCCTAAAGAAAACTTAATTAATGTTTCAGAAGGCATGTCCATAGACCCCCAATGGTACAAACTCATAGAGAACGCCTCCACGCGTTAAAGATTGTTTAAATCACAACCCCCGTGTACGGAATGTGGGTAACTGTTTATATAACATTACTTGTCGGTATTCTGTTACTAAGCGAACAACGGATAAGACCAGTTGTTAAAAATGTTTTGTACTATGTTCCTTTTTGTATTCGGAAATAATACATTCTAACTAAAATGTAAGTGTGCATTATTATTTTTTAAATTAATATTCTATGTTAAACAGTTCGTCATAAAAATGATATGTTAAACAGCCTCCCCCTTATGCCACTTTTTTCATATCATAGGCTATGCCATACTACTATGTAATCAAAAAATTTTTGTAAAATACATCTATGCTGTACCATTATATGTCAAGTAAGCAATTTTATGTTATCATCACCTCGCGTTTTTAGTTATGTTCCTACTAACCAATACCGTAAAACTAACCTTAAATTAAATTTTTTTGTGTAACCTTAACAGCACTGAAGAGGGGTTGGGCATTTAAGCCAACCCGAAATGCATATGAATAAGGAATTTTTTAAATAAAAAGTACGTTTTCTAACCAATTGCTGTCCGTTCATCTACCAACTCGTTTTGGATTACACAGACGCTACACACTGCAAATATATATAGGTTGAAGTAAATACTTTTAAATACCATTGAAGGTCTTGGAAATTTAAATTAATCTGCAAGACATTTAAAAACATTTTTACATGTAGAAACTGGAAACTTTAATTTATTGCAATTCATTGCTTGAATTTTATATAGTTTGAAGCATATTTTAGTTATAAGCAGAGTTACTATATTTATTATTATTATTTGTTATATTATTATAAATTATATAAACATGTCAAAAATTCTGATACAAAACAATCATAAATGTACCTAATACATTAAATGTAAAAATAAATGATAAAATAATATGTAATTACAACGTTAAAAAACACAAATATTCATTTATCATCTTTTTTTAAACTTTTTAATTAAACTTAATCATATTAGCAACATTGTAAAAAATAATTTTTAAAAATATAAAAAATAAAATAAATTAATATCCACTATTAAATATACAGTATACACAATATATGTTAATATACAATAATACAATTAATTTATTTTTAAACAAAAATTAACAAAATTATTACTACAAACATACAAAAACACAATGTTAATATATTAACAATTAGTTAACTATTTAGTATAATTTTTAATTTCAGATTAGAATATTTACATTTAATATTTTTCATTAATTTGAAAAACAAACAATGATACAATAGAATTTCAACACATTCAATAAAGCTAATAAATTTATTTGTTTTGAAAAAAGCTAAATATTATATATATTGTTTTAAAGTGCAAATTCATATTATAAATCTATAATTATTTCATTCTTTAACAAGTGTATAAATCTATTAACCTATAACTGTTCACAATGAAAGGCTTTAATCACATAATTAAAGATTGTTTCTGTATTTTCAGTCTTTTCATTTATTCTAACATTTATATAAAGAGAATGATCATTAATAAAAAATCTGATTTATTGGTAATAACAATTATATTCTAATTCGGTTTCTATAGTTCATCATAAAATCAAATTTAACCTGCACATAAAATAATCAACTATATTGCTTTTTTAATACTATCACTGACTAATCAATTTTAGAAATGAACATTAAAGTTAGTGTAATCCCAGTTCAAGTAATTTTTTTCAATTATATAAATTAAAAGAACAAAATAATTTTAAAATTTTGCATATACTATTCAATCCATTAATTTTTAAGTTACAATATAATTCAAATTACTCAAACAAATGTGATAAAAATTAAATTTATTTATTTACAACATGAAATGCATGTAGAATAATAATAAATGCATTAAAAAATAATAATAATAAATGACTATATTTATAAAACTGAATTTGTATAGGTTTAAAAAGTTATGTCTTCTAGTATTCAGAATATTTGATTTCAGTATTGTTTCAACATTCAATTATTCCAAAGTAGAAAAATTTATCTAAAAGTTTGGATATGCTAAATATCCATATATTGATCCATATATATGATGATGTTCTCAGATCAATGTTTTTCAGTATATCTTAAGATGATAAAAATAATGATTAAATTTTCCCAAAATATATGTGTTATTTTTAAAATGTTACTTTAAGATTTCAATGATTGTGCTCAATATATTAAAACAACACTGGAAAGAATGTCACCAGTGTCAAGAAAAAGTATATGATGTAAAAAATATTTAAGAAGCTTATAAGAAATAAAAATTGAAAACACCAATACAAACAATACAATAATAACAGAATACATATATCAGAAGGAAATGAAAAAAAGAATGGTAAAAACATAGGTTATCCCTAAAAGGAAGAGATAACATCCAATTTAAATGGTAAAAAAAATATATAAATTGTGCTCATTGTTATGAAAAAAAAATAAAATAAAAATATTAACAATAAATTTAACGTTTTTTAAAAGTAAATATTTTGAGTAAAAAATATTGTATTAGTATAGCTCCATAACATCCATGACTTTTATTAACAGAATTTGTGAAAATTGGAAATCAAACTTTTCATTGCATAGAATTTTAAAGTTACTTTATAAAGTTAAATTTTTATATTTTTCTCTCAAATTTTTTAAAAGATGCTTTTTATTTTATTTTTGTTGTGTATTCTGAAAATAGATTTTTGAAAATTGAAAATAGTTGTTGATACTATTTTAGCTCATTGAGAGAGGCTTTGAGGGCCACTTAGCTATCTTCATACTAAAGTGTTTAATAAATGTAATAATCAAGATTACTAAAAAATCTACTGATTTAATCAAAATACATATATTAAAATTAAAAACTGCAAACTTCCTTCCTACTTTTGTAATATATTTTTCAAAAAATTTATTGAAATTCTATATATAATTAGTTTTGTGTCATAATTTGTTTATATAAATTAATAAAGTTACAAAACACAAAAATTCTTATGAAAATTTTAAAGAATATTAGAAATTAATTATGTTAAAAGTCTTAAGTTCAGACTACTATTAGATTTAACATTTTCAGTTACAATTCAAAGATATTAAATAATATAATTAATTACTAAATTTATTAAAACACACAGATGTGTTTTAAACTTCATTACTTTAACATTAAATATTAATCACAACATATACAAAGTCATTTGAAAAAATTTTGGCCATCAAAATATATTGAAAAAATACATGGCCCAAAAATAATATGACATTTATTTACACAATATAATGATGTGAATATTTTCATATCATTAATTATATGCTAAAATTATCTGCATAATGGATAATTAAAATAAAACCATTAATTAAATAAAATTAAAAACTTGTTATGTTACTAATTCAATGCTTATTATAAAAATAAGTAATTTTTAAATTAAAAAGTATGTTAAATTAAAAGTCAAATAAATATTAATATTTAATTCGAGGTTGGTTTTTTATAGTATTAAATGAAAGGATATTTAAATAAAAATTAATAAAAAATTATAGTATTTTAACATTATGTCCACTGGATGGTTTTTGTATTCCCTTTCTCTCTTCATGAACATTATTATAAAAAACACCATATTCTGATTTTATCAAAGTAATACAATTTTCAGTTTGTAATTAATTAACAATCAATCATGAAATGATATATAAACATAGTTTTTGTTTTTCTTTATTTTTTTGAGCTGAAGAATTTTACATTTGAAAAAAATGAAGAATATATTATAAATGGTAATATACTTAAAATTTAATGGAATGTTTTACTCATATTTTTTGTTTAATTAAATTTTTAAATTTCTCATCCTTGAAGAAGATTCACAAGTTGCAAGTTACTTGTTATTTTACTATTAAAATTTATGTAAAATGCATGCCTTATAAATGTAATAATTTAATAAATTATAGAATTCTCATCTAATTCAATTCAACTAGTATAAGTAACCAAAACTAAATCATGCTTATGCATAATAAATGACACCAATACAAATCTCATTGTACCTCAGTTAAATTATGATTTTATTATAATTAGAAAGTATGCAGATAATTTTTAACACCATATATAAATACATAACTAACATAATAAAAAGATACACAATAACAGGAATAATATCTGATATTTTACTGCTAATTATGTTACAAGATTATTTTTAATGTATGTACACTTCAATAATAAAGAAATAAAATATGAATTTTAAATATTCTTTCATTTTACTAAAATATTTTGTTATAATTACAGTAAAATATCCTTAAAAATGTATCACTGTTGCTTTGCAAAATATAACAAAATAAAAATTCAAAAAAACTCTATAAATGAAAAGTTACAAAAATTTAAAATAAAATTTATAAACATAAAAGGAAATAAATTATTTAATGTTAAAATACATAAATTATTCACAATGAATGAAACATAAAGGTGTTTACACAACAGAAACTAATTAAATTTATCAAACAAACAAATATAAAACAGCATAAAATTGCAACAGTGAAATATTCCTGCATTTTAACAATGACTTTTAAAACATTATGGCACGTATTCCTTGGACTATGACAAAAATACGAGACCTACCTCATCTGCTATAATGATGGATGGTCGGCGTGAACCAGCAGGACTTGGACTTACATCCAATGCAGCAGAGCCTTTCCTTCCTGGTTCTGGAGTTGGTTCCTTAATGAAGGGGACAACAGAAGGTTTTCTTTTATCTTCACCCTTTGGTTCTTCAACTGATATTTGAGGAACAGCATCTTTCAATGAAGGCTTCTTTTCATCTGGTTTCTTAGGTTCTTCTTTTTTCTTTATTATAAAATTATTCAAAAAAATAAGTTCTCAAAAATTAAATTATCATTTTCATGTTAATGTTTTTCCATTTATCACACTTATTTCCAAACATGTTTTCAATTCATTCATATCAAGTTATAAGAAAAGAATGTTAGTAAAAGTGGGAAATGATTATGATAATCAAAATTAATTATATTGTACATTACATACAATGTTAAATATAGGAATACCTTCAACATATCTTCTAATTCTTCTACTGTTAATATTTTTCCATGCACCATAACAAATGATCCAGGTTTAAAACAGAATGAAGAACTTGCAACTGTAGAACCAAAATACTTTTTTATTTCTAAATTTGAAGTTTCACTAACTGAAAATCTTCGTCCAATAGTCTTTCTTACTGAATTTAAATCATCACATGAAGAATATCTGCGATTTCTATAATTTGCTTTTGCAAAGTTCTCATTATTATTAACATTTAAATGTTGATTTGATATAGTTAAAGAATCATCAAGGAAACCAAATTTTGTGTTACCAATTTCATTTAATGTCATTTGAATATTATTGGAACAAGAATTTGTTAAAGTTTCAGACTCATCTACAATAATTTTTGGTGTTGGATATTTCGTAACTGTTTCTGCATGTTGTTTCTGATGGCTAAAAATGTGAATGGCATGATTTTCTTTAGAACTTGAATAACTGGAATCTGAATATGTTATATCTGCACTCAACTTTAAACATTTTAAGCCATTTGTCGAAGGAATTTCTAAAACATGCTATGTGAGAATATTAGATACAAATGAAAAACATTTTGTTATTACAAGATTATTTCATGCATAACAATTAAATAATTCTAAATAAGGTATAATTATTATTATCTCTAAGATTAGCACATAAATCAAATTTAAAAAATTTTGCATACAAGTTACAGCATAAATATTATCAATAAAATAATAGCTAAACACAAAATGTATAAATTTCTTGATGAATATTTTAGTAAATTCACATTATTAATAAAAAGTATTATAAAAAATATCACATTATAATTCATATAACATATTAAATTTCAATTATATAAAATAAAATTTTTCATATACTGTAAAAAATATGCAAAAAATAAATATGAACCTTTTATGAAAAAATAAATTTTATTCACAACCTTTATTATAAATATTATATAAAATAAAATATTTCATCACTAATTTCATTTAATTCAAATGTTTTATTATTCTTAAAACACAATATTACAAGATCATAAGTGTATAAAATTTAACATAAAACAATATAGAAAAATTATAATATATTATAATTTTCTTACATTGTTTTAATATAAATTTTAATAAATAGTTANGCAAGCTGTTGGCGAAATGATGTAGCAAATGATTGAGGTAAATTGAAGACAGATTATAAAAGGTTATAATAGGAGCAAGTGGGAATTAAACTGTCTAAAACAATCCAACTTTAATCAAACAATCAGGTGCTACTACGCTCTCTATTACTCTCATTATGGTTCGTATCTTCCAGCGATTATAAGGGAATCTAATTCCGTGTAAGAATATGCGATTTGACTTCTCTTCTGCAAACCCATATAATTGACGAGGAAACAACAAACATATAAACATGTTGATGACAAATTTCCAACCGTAAGAAAATGAACCATATAAATAAATGTACTGTAATTTTCTGAATATAATTTATGAAGTTTATGTTAAAAAGACATCTGACTTCTATAGTGTGGATTATGCCAAGTCTGCATATAATTTGCAACAATTTTTACACAATAAAACATGGTTCTAAAATCACTTTATTTTTTGTTACATTAGAAAGTTTTCTTGACATAATACAATGTAATAAAGTCTCTTGTTGGGTCCGTGTTGAGTGGACTTAAAAGATAAAAGTACTAATAGATCCATTCATTTCTAATTAGGAATGAATTATAGTATTATCTACTCTGGGGCTGTCCATTAATGCAGATATGGGCAAATGTGTATACAAGTAATCATTATAATTTGCTAGAAAAGATGGGAGTGTTTATAAAAACATTACAATGCTAAAAATCTTTAAACTGACTTGTGTTGTTTGTTAAATAAGTTGTTAAGCTAACAGTAATTTTTGAAAAATGATGACAACTTCTTAGATTTGGCTATAACTTTCATTGTCTAATTCATCAAAAATGAACATGAAAGTAAAAAAAGTTTTAATTTAAAAGAAACTACATATTTAACTTTATAACAATTAAAAAACTAAATTAATAATTTAAATTTAAACTTTTACGTCTTATCTATTGTTAACAGTCAAATGATCTCTAATAGATTTTGTTGGATTCCTGCCCTGAACCATTCCAAAATTTTAAATTTCATGCTGTGATTGGTTAGGAAAAAATTCAGTTCTTTGACATTGATTTAGAAACAGTATAAATATACAGTTTCTATTACTAAGATACAGGATATGCATTATATAACTTTGGGGTAGTATGTGTGACAGTATTACAGAACATGGGTGGGATAATAATTGAAAAATATAAAAATAGTACTATATAATTTATGAATGCTCCCTCTCCAATAAATATCACCAAGCTGATCTTTGTTTAAAATATGTTTTAAGTTTAACTTAAAGCGTTTTATCTTCAATAACAATGATTAACAGCATATGACCCTGACACTTCAACCAAGAAAACTGAAAGACTTCATGGTGTAACAAGACTTGTCATCTTCACTATTGATATGAAGAAAGTTTGTTCCAGTGACAGAGTCAGAAAGTTCTTAGAGAGTGGAATTAATTATGATGTTTTATTAATGCAAAGATTCACAAAACACCAGAAGACAACCACATTTAGAAGAATCAAAAAACAATCAAGAGAGTACTTGCAATCTTTGAATAAAATTGATTTTATTTTTATTGATAATTTTTATTTAATTTATTATTAATTCATTTTAGCTTTGTTATAAATTTGAGATTAGAATTATATACTGAGTAGATTCACAGTATGTATGTTTCATTTTTGATTTTTGAACACACATGATACGATCCTGAATTATAGTTAAACATGAATAAACATATGGGTTATAATTTAGTTATATAGAGTATGCACTCTTATACATTATATATACATTTAGCATTTAATTGTTGTACTCTATTATTATAGTGCAATCAATTGTTTAGACTCAAAAATAATAGTGAGGTTGAGGCCGAAGTTTTAAATGCGAAAACGTGTATGTTGGACGTTCAGCGCCACTTTCCTGTAAGCCTAGAAGTTTGACAATGGTATTTGGATAGTCAGTGGAATCATGCTTGACGTCCCAAACATCATTGCCAAACTTCTAGGCTTATAGGAAAGTGGCACTGAATGTTTGAGGTATACGTTTTCGTGTTTAAAACTTTGACCTCAACCTCACTAATATGTTTTAATATACTAGTTTCAACCATTTTAAGTTAGGAGGTCATAAATTGAAAACTGATTTCATTTTATATTTATAGATTTAAACTTTCATTGTATTGTTTGAAAATATATTGTTTAATTTTTTCCTGGGTTTTGAAATACTTCATTCTAATTATTAAATGTCCTTACAAATTGCATCACTTCATTGCTAATGCATCAAAAAGCAAATAAACAACAAAATAATCTTGCAAAAATTATGACTCAAACTTTTTGTCAAGAAAAAATTACCCTTATGAATTATGTGACAATAAATTGCACCTGAAAGTTATAAGTTGCTCAAATTATAAGCAGAAAATTATGATAGTTTGAGTTTTAATTAAGAAAAGGGAATCAAAATAGAGTAGAATATTTTTGCTGTATTCAAATAAAAAATGTATTTTTGAAACAAAAATTTGAAATTCAAGCATTTTTAAGTTTATATATGTATCTTCAAGAGTTAATAGGATAATTTTAATTTGGCTTTATTTGACTCTAAAAAGGCAAATAAATGAGTTAGTTTATTCTGGAAAAAGCATTTTGTATTGAATGACATGTCTGGAGCATATCTGATATATGTATTAGTGTTGCTACTTTAATTATTTGTTTAACAAACATAAACTTATAATTTATACAGATTTTTAACATAATTTAATCAAATTGGTTCTGTAGGAATTATAAATTTTTATTTCCTTTCACAAATGTTTAGAAATTCAATAAAATTAATATATATGTTTATTAATGACAGGAAAAAAGTCTGATTGAAAGTTAGTGATTATTTCAATTACAGAAGTTAAAAACTTTTGCAACTATATTCACAACAATATTTAAAATCAAGAATTATATCCCTGCAATAAATAGTGTAGATCTCACAGACCCAAGTGACTTTTGCAGTATATATTCATTACATATTTATATAGGTAGACAATTATTATTACATATATCTTCCTACTAAGGGTGGTACTACAAATTTATGTAAAATTCAGATTGAATAATTTTACTATGTCATGGCTACTCATTCGTCTTTTTTTGTGCTTTGTATACATATGTATTTTGTTTATTTTAGTTATTTGTTTATGTAATTTATAGGTTTTAATGCTATGCATCTAGTGAACAACTACATTATTATCATACATAATTTTGATTTCTATATGAGACATTCATAGTTTGCTTGCAGTGAACTTCTGCTGAATTACAATACAATAATTTCTTTGATATACCTTAAGTAAAAGTTGACATTATTGAAAAAAGGCTTTTACATCTATTAAAACACTTTCTGTAAGTATAATTGATACTTTTTGATAAACTAAAAAACATTGTAGAAAAATTCGTACAAGTTTACTCTTATGGGTCTGACAGACCCAAGACATTCATCCCTGGAATTTTTCAATATTATTCACCGCAGAAATATAATTTGAGATTTTGCACTCAAAATCCTAGAATTAGAATTACTTTACTTTTCATATTCACTAATGGATTGAAATGGAGATCTATAATACTATGAAATGAAAAACAATTACTATTTTGTTACAAAACTTTAAAAATTAAAGCAAATAAAAGATAGGAAAGACGAAATTAAAACCACTAAAAAACCTAATATCCAGTAGAGTAGAAGAAATAAGTGCTAACGAAAAGAAGAAAGAAAAAAGTGTTTAAAATTGGGACAAAATTCTAACAAAAACAAAATGTTACATTTTTAAAGGGTATTTTAAATATTTGGCCACAACATAAGTATTTTTGGTAGTTGAGATCAGATTAAAACATGAAATGACAAAAATCAAAATAAATTTAAATCTTAATTACAAAAAAACAGTTACTTTTGACTAATGAATAAATTTAAATCTGTTTATGTTGTCTTAAGACAAATTCAATCAGAATAAATGATAACATATAATAAAAGAATTAAATCAACAGCAGCAATATTTAAAAATTAAATCTAGAAGCGATGAATGATGATTATAGATTTTAACCTAACTCATGATTTAAATCTTACTCTAAGTTTAACTCAAGATGATGAATAAAACTGTTAGTACAATAACAGACTCAAATTCTTGTATTCTTAAATTTAAATACTATTGAAAAATTTCTAAAATTCCAGGATAAAATATACCTTTAAAAATAAAAAACTAAATAAAAATAAAAATTTTTGTATTTTAATCAATTTACATATTTGTAAACAGGGAATAGCCTCAAAAGAAAGGTTGACTCTGCTCATGTTAATTGTGTTCCTGTGGTTGTGAAGGATGTGTGAAGACAGCAAAAATTTTTATTTGTATTTAGTGTTCTATTTATTAAAAAATTAAATACTATTAGTATAAAATATATTTAAATTAAGATACAGTATTTTATAATAATCATTAAATTAATTTGAAATTCATTACTTAAAATACAAACCTTTTCTGGTTTCTTTTCTTTCTTTTCTTCTGGTTTCTTTTCTTTCTTTTCTTCTGGTTTCTTTTCTTTCTTTTCCTCTGGTTTCTTTTTTGGTGGCTCTATTTTAAATGAAATAATTTTATTTAAATTAAATAACATTATATATTACTTATGAGCTTTTTCATTTTTTGCCAAAGTTTTTGAGATTTTTAATAGTAAAAAACACAAATATATAATGCATAAAAGTTAATGTATTATAAATAACAAAATTCAATATAATAGTTTTAAAAAAAAACTTTTTTAAAATAGAATATTTAAAATTATGAAAAAAAAATATCTGTAATGATAACTTCATATTGTTCATATAATATATTAGATAGTTCTTTCAATAGCATTTTTAATATTAATTTATAAGTTCTGCATCATAAAAAATTAATATAAATGGAAATAAATCCTTTTATCAAACATTATATATTTGATTCAATTTATTCTGTGTTTAAATCCAGATGTATTACTTTTTTCATTTAGATTTAGAATTAGAAAAATACTTATTTAATTACAAAACCTGATTAAGAAGTTACTTCCATGAAAATGTTTTCAGAGAATAAAATAAGAATTCCAATTAAAACTGATTTTTATATGCAATCAAATTCAGATTAATTTATACTAATATATAAATTAGTCAAAAAATGTATTATGTAAATTAAGAAAATCTGTATTATGTAAATTAAGAAAATCTGTATTATTTGCTTCCTTTACATTAATATAATGTTTTCATCATAAATTACAATTTTGGAACAAAATTATTACTTATTTAATTCTACTTATTTAATCAAAAACTTATTTATTTTTGTTTACATCAATATTTACATAATCATAATTAAATCAAAATCTAATAATTCAAAACCTACGACTAAATTATAAATATATTGAAAATATTAAATTAAAAAAAATGAATACAGTGGAACCTCGGTATACGTCTGCTTTAGAATACGTCCAATTCGGAATACGTCCTGTTTAGACGAAACAAATTTTGTTCGGTATACGACTTTTGTTCGGTATACGACTTAATTCAATTATACGCGTCATCTATGAACAAGTAGCACTATCGGTGTACTACACTAGACTAGACTTTCGCGGTGCTAAGGTTTATAACTTTGTTAAATTTATTCTGATTTTAATTTGTAAGTAACATTTTATTATTTTTATTAATCTTGAATTGCAAAAGGGCAACAGAAAAATAAAAAAAATGACTAGAATCACAACAGAACTGAAAAAAGAGATTGTTGAGAAATATGAAGGTGGCACGTGTGTTCGAGATTTAACTGTTGCATTCCGTATTCCGAGAACGACGATAGCGACAATTGTGAAAAATAAAGACATTATTAAATCTGCTAACATTGCGAAAGGGGTTAAATCAATTTCTAAACAGAGATCGAAGACATTAGATCATGTGTCGAGAAATTGCTTTTGCTTTGGATAACTGAAAAACAGTGTGCCGGCGACAGCGTATCGGAGAAATTATTTGCAAGAAAGTTAAAAGGATACATGCTGTTCTCATGAAAAATCAAGCAGAAACTAGCGAAGAAAACAAGGTGTTTAAAGCCAGCCATTTTTTTTACATGAGAACGGATTAATCATTTTTACATTACTTCTTATGGAAAAGGTTGGTTTGATATACGTCCTATTCGGTATAAGTCCAAACACCAGGAACGGATTAAGGTCGTATACCGAGGTTCCACTGTACTTGACCTTTCTCAATTACATTCTTTATCAAACTTATGTATAAAATTTTTATTTTAATAATAACTACCACAATGTGTAGAATTTAGTTAATATTGCACACCAGCTTTAAAATGCATCAATTTTTTTGCAACAAAGGTTGGTTTGATATACGTCCTATTCGGTATAAGTCCAAACACCAGGAATGGATTAAGGTCGTATACCGAGGTTCCACTGTACTTGACCTTTCTCAATTACATTCTTTATCAAACTTATGTATAAAATTTTTATTTTAATAATAACTATTTTAATTACATTAACTTGTACATGAATTAAATAGAATGCTTTATATAAACTACATTAAGTTACATTAAGTTACAGAACTTTGAATGAGATTTCTTGCATATAATTAATTTATGTAATGGATTTGAATAAACTTTTTAATATGAACCATAATGAACTATGTTTTTATAAAACAAGTATAAAGACTATTGAATTTTAAAAAGTTATATATAAAATAAAATTAAACATATTGAAATTAATCAGAAACAATAAAATAATATAATGAATATTATAATTAATATTATGTATAAGTATTAGTTATATTTCTATAAATTAAATGACAAGTTACTGTATGAGAATATAGTAACTTGTCATTTAACCTATCAAGAATGCAAAGAAATAAAATGATAAAATCTATATTTCTTTTATTTCTTTCCAAATCTTTTTATGTTATAATTTTAATTAATTGAGCAAAATAATATTTTTGAATATTTAATAAACAGTATTAAATAAATATGTTAATCAGAGAAATACTACATTAGTCTTTTAAAAATGCATCAAAAGTCTCTTATACAGTAAAACCTCACTTAACGCTGATTTGATATAACGCAGTCTGCTTGAAGCCTAAAACAAGCTCAAAATTTACATTGATTTAAATTATCGCGGCATTTCATTGATTCATATATAATATGATTATTTGTGAACACAAACCAATCAGCAAAAAATGGCAAAAAGGTGTACTTTCTTTAAATCTATGTTTGTTTGGTGCAATTTTGGAAAAAATATAACATAATAGATGCCATAGGAAATATCAACTTTGCTTGGCAAGAATTAACTGATAAATGCACAAAGTGTGGAAGAAGTTATGGCTGAAGGCATCCAAGAATTCTCAACAAGAAGAGCCTATCGCAATATCGTTAGGTTGACCAAACTCAACATAATTGTAGGGACCAGGGGCCATCAAAAGTTAGTTTACGTTAGATTAGGGTAGGGTCCACCAGGTGTGTTTTGTTGGACACACCGCCGATTCAGTCAAAACCCGATAGTTAAGGCGCGAGAGTAAGAGTCACTCTGAAGTCCGGGAATGAGCCTCTCAGGAGGATAAATGCAAAGTCAAATACAAATAACAAAAGTTTATTATCAAAAATTAAGTTCTGGATAACATTCTTATAATCTGATTCAAGAAATCTGCCTATTTCTATCTATAAAACGAGAGGGCTACCTAACAGGAGGGTATCCAAACTACAACATAACAGGAAAAAGAGAGCTGTCTTCTTCTCTTGTAAGTCCAGTCAGTCTCTTGATCTAGTTCTTTCTTCCCTTTTGCTTGGTCCTTCACTGATATCTGCCGGTAAATGGCGTTCGCTTCTAGTCGAAATTTCCTTGCGATTATGGCGGAATGGGTCCACTTATGTCTACTGTTGATGTCTGCGTTTGATGCCTTCCTTGTATGGGATGGTTCTTTAAGAGTCTGGAGAGGCTGGTGCTTTCTACCATTGTCTACCGAAGAGCTCTATCTGTGCCTGGATTTGTGCCTCTTTTATACGCTTTTCAGCACAGGAGAGTTATGATATGGCTTACTATCATATTGGTTTAACTTTTGAGCTGAGTCATTACAGAAGCAAAACTGTTTTAACTAGTTTCTTGACTTTATATGGTGATAGCGCTGAACTCCACAGATGTCATCACTGACAAATCCCATCATTATTCATCGATTGTTTTGGTTACTGTTGTGCCTTGAAATGATGTTCGATCTCCGCTATGATTGGCGAGGGGCATGAAGTGGTGTTTTTCCCACTTTCTTTAAGTTTTATTCTTTTACAAATTTATTTAATTGCTTAATTGTCCTCTCATCCTTTTCCTGTTGTGTTTTTCCCATTTTCTTTAAGTTTTATTCTTTTACAAATTTATTTAATTGCTTAATTGTCCTCTCATCCTTTTCCTGATGTTGTGAGATTTATTGCCGTTAATTAATAAACTTCTTATTCTAAATTGTTTCTCTAAATCATTCTAAGTTGATATTATTGGAAATTTCTATAGGGAAGTCCCTAGAATCGGAAAAATAGGCAAATTTCCTCTTACACTTTGATCTATGTATAAACAATCTTGGTATCTTCAAGATGTGGGTTCAAAAGAAAAACGATATAAAATAAACACAAAGTTTAAATACAATAAAATCTCTAACTAATTAATTAAAGTGACAACAAAGTAGCTAAACTAAGATTATAACGTAAATATGTAAATAACAAATTCACAAATACATACACACTCATATGTATATAGTAACAACTAATTTAGGTGGGGGGATGGTGGTCCTCACACTAACTAGAGCTTTCTGTACAATTTACAGTGCCTCTCAAACCCAAGAAAGTTTAAATTAAAATTAAACANGATATAGACGAGCAGGAGTTACAGCAGGTTTCTGGTGAGAGCCTTACCAAAGACGACCTTCCAAGAACTGGCAGAACATGGAATTCACATAGAACTGTAAAATAGAAATTCTGAAAACAAAGAACCCAAAAGAATTTCCCTACAGATTTCCTTAGTAAAAGTTTGGTAAAATAACCAAAATTGTTGATCAAATTGTAGCGAATGATCCAGATTTTGAAAGAAGTGCAAAAGCAAAATGAGACATTTTGGATGCAATCTTCTGCTACCAACATTTGCTTAAGGAAAGAAAAAGCGACAAATAAAACTTCACGACTTTATTACAAAAGAACAAGAATTTCAGAAAAGTCAGGACCTTCGTCACAAAAAATGAACTTTACATTTCTGTGTGCATATGTTTATGTTAACATATATTATTATACAAATTAATATAAAAAATAAATAACTTGAAATTAAAGTAAAATTTGTTTATTTTTGGTTGCGTGTTCCCCTATCCCTATTTACTCTATGTTGAAATGACCTCATTTAATGCTGTTTTGCTTAGCGCTTTGTTGTCTAGGAACGCATCCTGTGTTAAGCGGGGTCTTACTGTACTTACTCTTATTGTATAACTATTCTATATATACAAAAATATCTATGTTATTCAAACAAAAGAGTAATGTCTTGTTTTAAATATGTGCAAAGAATCGTTGTTATAAAAAATACAAACTTCACAATACATTAAAATAGGAAACAATATCTGACAGAACTAATTAATTAGTAACATTAGCAAGAAAGTATCAATATAGTTATCATTATTATTTTTGATGGTTTATTATGCAATATTTAAATATAGAATATGATAATTCTATGCAAAATTAGATTCAATATTTAGTAAATGTAAAATTAAAAATAATAACTGATATATTTCAAAAATTACATTAAATTACAATACTATTATATAAAAATAATAATAAAATATACTTTTGTTACTATATAACTATATTATTGATGAAAATTCTAATAAAAGGACATACATAGCATACTTAAAAATACAACACAGTGAACTTCAAAAACATTTGTTAAAAACAAAATGAACTTCTTAATCACATAATTTATTTTGTTATATAATTGTTAGAGTACATAAAAACTTCAAACTTTGTATACTGTTTTTAATTTAGAAATTAGAATATTACTATATTTTTGTGCATATACCCTGAAGAAAATTGTTAAAATAAAAAAACCTTTTACATAACCAGTGTGGTGAAGTCGGTAAACAAAAAGTCCAAATCCAATAGTACCATTTTTTAAAATGTCACACTATGACTCCTTTTATAAGAAAGATACTACTAGATACCAAATATTTTTATCTAAAATTTCTCTATAAAAAGTTATACTAAAATTGATGGTGAGAATCGAAAAATGGATATAACAAATTTAACTTGGAAACATTTTTGAATACTTAAAGAAGCAAACTGCTTCTTCAAAGCCAAAAGAATTCCACTTTTAATAGTTAATTATGAAAAATTGAATTAAATTTAATTATTTTCTATAAAAAATATTAAATACAATAAAATACAAAAAAATAACAATTTAATGAATGATGTAATAAATTGGTGCATAAAATAATTTCTCCTGCTCTTATTACTATAAGAATAGTTGATTTCCTACTGATGCTTGACTAAACTCAAATATATAGTAGAATTTTAAAATATGAAATTTGGAAAAAAATCAATTATTTTAAAACAAGTGTAATCATGCCCCAAGAACTGAAACCAGTGAATAATAAGCTGAAACAATTCTATTAATTATATCTCTTTCTTTTTTAGTTTGTTGCAATTAAATTCTGATCTTGGTTCTGCTTTATTCATTGTTCTTCTACTGACTGTTTTAAGATCAAATTTTGTTAAAAGCTATAATAAATAGTCATAAATAATTCAAAACCAATAGAAAAGTAGTGAAAAAATTAGTCAAAAAAACAATTGATATCCATAGAAAAACATCTGAGACGTAAAAAAATATTTCACTGAGTAAAAATTATGGCACCTGAAATAAAAGTCAAAAATTTTTTTGGGAGTTTCTCTTTGGTAAAGATAAGCTTGGCTCTTCAAAGCAATACCATATGTGTTTACTTTCCAGCCATGATCCCATGATTAACTACAAGGATTCAGGGGTTTTAGCCACCCAGCCACTGGTGAGCCTTAAATCAATAAAAGCTATTTTCTGAAAGTATAGAGCATGTTGTATGAGATACACATAACATTTTGCTATTAACTGGCCTTTATGAGTTAATATTTTGATATCTAAATTTATCAAAGTGGCTGTTTTCTAAGAAATTTCTTTAGATACTAATTAATTAAAAAGCATTTTTCTTACTTCACATTTTATCAATAGTAAATTTCAATATTGGAGTCACCAGAGTTGAAAGAATTTTACAAACTCCATCCAAAAACATCCAACTCAGGCAACTCTGACTCCACAACACTGGTAAAAACTCATGATTATAGAGTACTATGGAGCAGTTGTTGCTTCATATGCATGAGTTCATATAATCACATTTTAAACCAAAAGTATAACTCAATCCATCACACAGGTTGTATATTAAAATGTATATTAGACATAGACAACCCATAGGTTATATGCATGTACTGTACAGAACTTACAGTAATTAAAATTTAAATAAATATTATATAAATATTAATCAGTAATATCATTTTTACTTGCAAATATTTTGTTTATTTATGAATTTTTTATAAAAATTATGAATATTTGAATGTTTCATCATTAACATTCTAAATTTATATAATCATGATTTTTCATTAGTGTAATAATACTGTATTGAAAAATAAATAAATTTTCTGTAATATTAGAAATTAAATTATCAAAACTAAATGTTTAATTTATCACATTCTTACCTGTAACAGTTAATTCTGCAGAAGATTCTTCTTTTCCAAACTCATTGACAATTTCACAAGTATAAGTTCCTGAAAATTCTACAGTAGTAGTAACAATAGTTAAAGTTGCTGATGATCCATCAAATGATATTTTGTAATCTTTTGTTTCTTTAATTACTTTCTTATTTCTAAAAAATTAATATTAAAAATTTTATAATTAAAAATGAATAAGATAATAAATTTTTATTTTTTTAATATAAATAAAAATCAGTTTAAATAATGTTAAAGTACTCATTATCATATTCTGTCAATAATATGATAAATATAAAAAATTATATTTCAGAAAATTCAAGTAAATTTTATTTTCCTGAATTGAAGATTTTATTGTAATATTTATGAGCAAATAAAAATACATTGGGGATTTTTCAATTTCCAAAAGATAAATCTCATTTAAGGGAAACATATAACCTTCTCTTGATGTTATGCACAACTGAACTTGTTTTGTCTCACATAATATTACTAATTCCAATTCCACTCGTTCTTGATTTAGTTCAACAGCAAGCTGCATATAATTTATTACCTTCTAATTATGAAATTTTCTAACTAATCTATTTTGTATTAAAATTCAAGTTTTATTTGTTTATGTTATTAAAATAGTGAGTTTTGTATTTAAATGTATAAAAATCAGTAAAAGATTTATCCTGGTTTGTTCTCTTGATTATTAATATTGGCAGCTGAAATATGTCAATAACAAACAAAAGCAGATACAGTGGGTGATCAGTTAACAAACAAATCGGATAACAAACACTTTCGCAAAAGATTTTTATGTTCGGACAACGAACACCTAATCGGATAACAAACACCTCACAGAACAAACACAAGAAGAAGCAATGTAAAATAATAAATACAGATTGGTCTTTCCTTGTCTTCGGACAACAATTCAAAACTTTTTGGAGCACGGGAGACATCGACATCAATGCTCAATCCGGTATATACTGATTGGATAGTATTCCTCCAAACTTTGAAACTCTTCTTTGTAATTCCAGCCTTTTATTTTTCTGACAGAAACAATTCCTTTATAGTATTCGAGAGACTGTCAGGCGGGCACTCGTTAAGTTTTGCATCAGTTTTTATTTTCGAAAGGTGAAAGTATAATAGCAAAGGTAGAGAGTGGGCAGAAGATGTCTGATGTTGCTGGGCAGTATGGCTCAAACAGGTCTACAGTAGGCCACAGTTTAATCTTATCTAAGAAAGATACTGTATAATCAAGAAGACTCAAGCAGCTAAAGGAGTAACAAAAATCACATCTGAGAAATAAAGAACGTTGAAGAGCTCATAATAAACCTGAAACTAATCTGACGACAGAAGAATGCCAAGAACTCTTCAATAAAGAACACCAAGAAACTCGGTGAGATGTGTTTTCTTCTGAAAAAGAGAATTAATGTTGATATCTGCTATTAAACATTTTTTTTGAAGAAGTGGGATGATGTCAGAACGACGGTCTTAGAATGGCATCCAAACCAAGTTGAGGTTAATAGGCTTAGGGATCTCTACAATTACAATGTTATTAATTACTTCTGAAAAATCCTGGAGAAGAAAGAAAAACAATTGACATTGGACAGATTCTTTAACCCTCACAAACAGAGAAAGCATGACTAATAAAAATGCAAGACTGTGTATATATGTATTTTTACTATTACATATAAATAAACATAGTGAAAAAGTATATATTTTTTTTATTTTTTGGAGTCTTCGGAATGAATTAATCAAATTCCCATACAAACCTATGGTAAATCGATAATCGGTTAACGAACAATTCGGATAACGAACAAAGTCTTGGAACGGATTATGTTCGTTAACCGATCACCCACTGTATA